>NW_025920191.1:110263-309317 GCF_902686445.1 Sciurus carolinensis | reverse complement strand
ATGAGTAGACTGGACTCTGAGCTTTGCCATATAGGTTAACTGAAGTGTGTAGTGAGGGCTAATTGAAATTCAGAGGGATAGCACTCTGATGTATGTTTGGAGGGCTCTCAGAGTTGTGTAGGGAGGTGTATATTAGGTAGACAGAGGGAACTATGAGAGGTATAGGAGACCTGTTTGACATAGTAGAAATGCTATCTCAGTTATGTAGGGAGGGACTTCTACAGTGAATAGTGAGATCTCTGATATGAGTAGCAAGAATAAACTCTGGTGTTTTGAGAGGAATATTTGAGGATAGAAGAGAGAAACTGTGAGGTGTCATTGGGATATTTTTATGTTTGTAGTTTTGGATCTTGAAAGTAAATATGGAGGGTTTTAGGTTAGTTTTGAGGGCTAAAAGAGATGTATAGGTAGGGTTTTTAAAGATTTGTTGAAAGGGCATTCTGAGGTTTGTATGGGAGCCTCTTTGAGATTTGTAGGGAGGACTGTTGAATGAGGTGCATAAGGTGGGTGCTCATTGGTAAAAATTAAGAGTTAACTGAGGTGTGTACTTCAGGATATCTATGGTTAGTAAGGAGATATCTCTGAGATAATTGAGGACAAACTGAAGTTTGAAAGTAGGGATCTATGAGGTGTGTAACAAGGCCCTATAAATAATGAAATTATGGCATTCTGAAGTGTATAGAGGCATGGTGTGTGGTGTGTAGCTACAGTTCTCTGGTCCCAACATTGATATAGTGATTGATAAATAATGTGTGTAGGAAATGTATCTTGATTTGAGTAGGTAGTGTTCTGAGCAGTGTGGAGAGGTGACTGCTATGGGTGTAGAAAGTGTTCACTGAAGTGTGAAGGGAAGTTTCTGAGATTTGTAGTGCAGAAAATTTGAGGTGTGTAGGGAGGCCTCTCTTAAATGTGCAAGAGGACTCTATGAGGTGTGTAGACGGGTTTTTGTCTGCATAAGTGTGCTCTCTGTTGTGTAGTTAGGGCCCCTTAGAAATGAATAATGAAATCTATCTAATATGATTAGGTAGAACACAATGAGATGTAATGGGAGTATTCACTGAGCATAATAAGGGGAAATCCCTTCATTGTTTAGGATGGTCACTCAACAGTGCATCCAGAGTCTTCTTTGAGGTGTGTCAGGCCAACCCTCAGTGGTGTGTAGAGAGGGCATTTTAGTTAGTAGTAAGTTGTATCTGAGTTGTGTAGTAAGGTGTGTTGCTTGTAGCATGTGTATTCTGAGGTTTGAATTAACATCTCACTGAAATTTATAGGCTGTACTCTCTGGGGTGTATAGGAAAGGCTTTCTGAGTTCTACAAGTGTTGCTCAATAAAGTGTGGAAGCAGTGTCCCTATGGGGTATATGAATGGGAATTTTAGGTGTGTAGAAAAACTCTTGGTATTAGTAGGGAGTCATTATTTAGACATGTAGGGAAGTGAGTTTGAGGTGTGAAGGAAAGATTCTCTGAGGTGTTAAGTGGGTTCTCACTTTTATGTAGGGTGGGCTCTCTGACATATAGGGAGGGCCATCTGAAGGGTGTAGGAGGGCTTTATGAGGTTTGCAGGAAGGTTTATTGATGAGAGTGTAAATGTTCACTTAAGTGAATAAAGGACTATTTGCAGTGTATAAGAAAGGTCTGTATGGTGAGTCAAAAGTTTTCTCTGAGGTTTATATTGCAGACTCTCTAATGTGAGTACAAACACTCTCTATGGTGTTTATAGGAGACTTGCTGAGAAGTATAGTTACTAGGGCTTGAGAAGTACTAGTTTGCACTCACTCAAATATGTAGATATGTCTCCCTGAGGTGTGAAGGGAATGATGTAAGGTGGCACTCTTTTAAAGGATAGTATCACAACTTGATCAACATGAAATTCAATGAGTCATAAATAAGAGACACAAATATAAACACACACAGAACAAAACTTCTGAGGTTGTGGTGCTATCTAAGTGGGAATCTGAGTGGAGGGCTAGACTCTACTCATTTCCAATGGCCTGTCCTGTTTCACCTTTGATCTTCTTGGAAAATATCACCAGAGTTGTTGGTCCCAACATTGATACAGTGCTTCCAATCTTGGGAAAGGACCCTACTAGGGGCTTTCCTGAGAAATAACAATCCAAAGATAAGTAGACAACAAGAACTTATGACTCTGGACTTGCTGTCTCAACACAAGCGAGCAGAATGGGAGTTTATCTGGAATATGGGTGCCTAGCTACCAGGGTTCCAAGTTCTCTGTGTTCTACTGCCAAGGAAGTGAGGTCACTTCCTTGGGGACTCCATAGCCAAAGGTCTTTCTCACTCAAGATTTTTTTTTTTTTTTTGCAGTACTGGGGATTGAACCGAGGGTCTAGTGTTTGCAAGGCAAGCACTCTACCAACTGAGCTATCTCCCCACCCCTACAAGATGATTCTAATGGCCCACTGAGATACAGGTTTCTCCCATCTTTCCTTGACATATACACAAGAGAACATGGTTACACCAACACACCCTGGTTCTGGTTCCCAGACTGTCCCAGGTGTAGCAAAATGAACTGGTTTGGATAGATATTTTGAATCAGACTCATTTTCTCCTTCTGGTCATGTGGGTTGTCCTGAAGAAGACATTATGCCTTACAAGGCCTGAATATTTTTGCCATTTTTTCCCCTGGGATTATTCTAGTATATGCATTTGAAGTTGTCTTCAGATGTATTTGGCCATTTATATACGTACTTCTTGGAAACCCTAATATTTGAGTCATGTGTCTGTAATGCACCAGCATACAGAAAACACAACACAGAAAGGAGAGGGACAACGGAGAACATACAACACTACCATGATGTGAGTTCAACAGTGAAAGAGGGGAAATCATCTTCTACCTTGTCCATTATTTCCACTCTGCCCCACTGGAGTTTTGTTATTACTGATTTTCAGAGGTAGACTCCCTGTCTACCTCTGAAATTGCTTCCTGTGCAATTTAGAATTGTTTCAATATTTCTTCTCATTGTATGATGTGGGTACACTATGAGGATCACTGCCAACAGAGAATTCTAATGTCCAAAACCTGTAGCTTCTCCATCTAGGTGAATCCATATCAGTATGTGTATTTAAATAAAAATGAATTAACAAGATCCATGGTATTTTATTTCCAAGATGTAGTCATCAGAAATCTCACTTCTTTGTCTCCATAGTCCCATAGCAGTGGCACTGGTATAATACCAGAGATTTTTTTGGAAAGTTTGTGTGGCAGCAGGCAAAATTCTAGGGATCCCATTAAATAGCAAGGAACTGGCATTTCTGTTCCCATTTCTAAATGTCTCACATAGATGAAAATATTCTTCTTATAAAATTCATGAATGTAATTTTTATGAAGAAGGAATGATGGTGTGAAATTGCCATACCTTTGTTCAATACCATGGTTTTAAACATGTGAGTGAAATTCTCTTTCTCTATTTCTTTAGGGAATGTCTGCATTGTTTCTTTCAATGTCATAGCAGGTCACTTTTGTGTGTGTGTTGTTCAAGACAGTTTCTTTCTATTCTTATACCTAAATTTGGAAAGAAGACCCTAGTAAAATAACAAAGAACCAAATCAGAAGGTAATAGTTATTCAATAGCTAAGGTTACTGGATCAGAGAGAAGGACTGACAATTCAGTTTTGAAAAATGGAAAGGAACTAGGTAACCACTTTCTTCAGGGGTATTCATTAACCTAATGCAGGTTCACTGAGTGCCCTGTGCCCACTTTTGAATGAACACAGAAGCTTATCTTCTTGTCTTCTATTAAGAAACATCAAAAATTGGCAAACCATCTCAAAGGCTTAGAACCATCTTGCTTGTGCACACAAGACCAAATTGGCTTCTCATTACCTTTCTGCAAAGGTGAGAGTCTGATGATAGAACACTGGCTTGGAAAGACTTTAATATCAATACTCATATACACAATTCCCCCTGGGTGAGGACTTTCAGGATAGGGCATTGCTGAATGCTTCTGTGTTCCTTGAAATTTACTGGGGAACAACAAATGGGGAGGATCACCACAAGGAAGACCTGCAACTCTGAATGGTGCTGAGTTTGATAAGCCCTGAGGCACCAGTGAATTAGAAAAAAGAAGATAGTCCCTCTTTTTTGAGCTGGTAAAAATCTAAATCATGGAAAATACACCCCTGCTATCTCATGCTCCTGTAAGTATTCCCCTTATGACATTCTGTCATTGTGTGATAACATTCCTTATCCACTAAGTTTCTTCAGGAAGGAGAAAGAGCCCTATATGTGCTTTGGCAGGTCTGATAGGACCATGAAATGAGCAGAAATTCAGTCAGTTTCCAAGTCACTGTAAAAGTCTCTAAGTTAACAAGGTCAGCAAGTGATAATTTCTCTTCATTTACCACTCTTGGAAAATGCCTAAACATTGATTTTCTGGGATCTTTGCTTAATTCTCCAAAACACAAGAAAAAAGAAATCACAGAAAAGGGGTGATGAATCCTGGGTTACAGAGGGGTTTGATTCCACTGGAAACCAGATTCACTATCTTAACAAAGAGGTCCCATGAACAAGTACATCAATAAAGCCTACCTGAGTGTTAGTCCCTTGCCTCTAATACATCTTTCTACCAATATCCTTAACATGGTTGTGTACCCAGTTGTCCCAGTCCTGACTTTCACACTGTGAAGCACAGCATCACCAGATCCAAAAAGTGAGGCACCAAGCTCTGAGAGCTGTACTATTCCCTTTCTAGAAGAGCATCCAAGACAAAGGTATATTGCCCCAAATTCTCAATAGAAAAAGAAGTAGAACATGCATTCTTTTAAAATCATGATTTTTCTGACAGCTATACCAATGTAGACAAAATAAAAATTTTAAAGTGATATATTATGACCACAAATTCCCTACTGAAATCCAAATTAGGCAAATCCAGTGATTAAAGGCACAGTGTGTAGCCCAGAGCAATCAATGTCAGTGTGAGATTGAGACACCCTGGAAACACAGCCCACAGACTTTGCCTTCTGGTCTTGTAAGCAAGGAGCAGCAAGGCAGGGCAGGCTACATATATCCCTCCTCATGTCTCATTTCTGCAGCTATGTACTCAGGGTATGGTGATCCTGAGAAAGAAACCATGGAAATTAGGGACCACCTGTTTTTTCTCAGGTGCAAGACTGCAAACTCAGATCTGAAGTGTCAAATCCCAAGTGGCATGGAATGCTGTGTATGACTGAGGGATGTTTCATTGTAGTTGCATTATTGGTGACATGTTCCTGCCAGAGAAGTGGGACAAAGACAATGTGTTTTCTGTGGCTTGATCAGCTGTCTTCTGAACACTTTCAGTTACTGGGCATGGATTTTTTCTAATGGAACTTGTTGAGAACTTACATCCTGGTTCCAGTTAGTGCTCTGTCTTATGTCTCTGCTTCCTGCCAGTGAAGGTCATGAAGAGTAGCCCTAATCATGAGAATTCTATAATAGTATGGATTCTATAGTAGAACTACAGTTCACAGGACTACTACTATATCACACTTGGATGATTTAGTACTGGCATTACTATTAATATCTAAGGACAGATTTTGCATTATCTTGAGGTGTTTTATTATGGTATTATTTTTTGCATAATACACTATATAAAAGCTATCGTATTTGTTATGGATGTTATTGCACACCTCTATTATCAATATTTGAGGTGTGCAGAAGTTATTATGCTAATGTTAAATGCTACACTATGGATAATGTAATAGTATTAAAACCTCAGAGCCATTATTATACTAGTTGTATATACTTCCTGTAGTATGAATATTACATCAATTTTATTTTATTTATTTTTTATTATTATTTTATTGTAAACAAATGGATACATGTTGTTTCTCTGTACATGGCGTAAAGGCATACCATTTGTGTAATCATAAATTTACATAAGGTAATGCTGTTTGATTCATTTTATTATTTTTTCCCTTCCCCCCCACCCATCCCACCCCTCTTTTCCCTCTATACAGTACTTCCTTCCTCCATTCTTGTCCCCCTCCCTAACCCTAACTCTAACCCTAACACTAACCCCTCCCACCCCCCATTATGTGTCATCATCCACGTATTAGAGATATCATTTATCCTTTGTTTTTTTGAGATTGGCTTATCTCACTTAGCATGATATTCTCCAATTTCATCCATTTGCCTGCAAATGCCATAATTTTATCATTCTTTATGGCTGAGTAATATTCCATTGCATATATATATACCACAGTTTCTTTATCCATTCATCAATTGAAGGACATCTAGGTTGGTTCCACAATCTGGCTATTGTGAACTGAGCAGCTATGAACATTGATGTAGCTGTATCTCTGTAATATGCTGATTTTAAGTCCTTTGGTTATAGGCCAAGGAATGGGATAGCTGGGTCAAATGGTGGTTCCATTCCAAGTTTTCTAAGGAGTCTCCACACTGCTTTCCAGAGTGGCTGCACTAATTTGCAGCCCCACCAACAATGTATGAGTGTACCTTTCTCCCCACATCCTCGCCAACACCTGTTGTTGCTTGTATTTTGGATAATCGCCATTCTAATTGGGGTGAGATGGAATCTTAGGGTGGTTTTGATTTGCATTTCTCTTATTACTAGAGATGTTGAACATTTCTCCATATGTTTGTTGATTGCTTTTAGATCTTCTTCTGTGAAGTGTCTATTCATTTCCTTAGCCCATTTGTCGATTGGATTATTTGCATTCTTGGTGTAGAGCTTTTGAGTTCTTTAAAGATTCTGGAGATTAGTGCTCTATCTGAAGTATGATTGGCAAAGATTTTCTCCCACTCTGTAGGCTCTTTCTTTACATTGCTGATAGTTTCCTTTGCTGAGAGAAAGCTTTTCAGTTTGAATCTATCCCACTTATTGATTCTTGCTTTTCTTTCTTGTGCTATGGGAGTCCTGTTAAGGAAGTCAGGTCCTAAGCCAACATGTTGAAGCTCTGGACCTACTTTTTCTTCTATAAGATGCACGGTCTCTGGTCTGATTCTGAGGTCCTTAATCCATTTTGAGTTTAGTTTCATGCATGGTGAGAGATATGGGTTTAGTTTCATTCTGTTGCATATGGATTTCCAATTCTCCCACCACCATTTGTTGAAGAGGCTATCTTTCCTCCATTGCATATTTTTGGCCCCTTTGTCTAGTATGAGAAAATTGTATTTATTTGGGTTTGTGTCCGTGTCCTCTATTCTGTACCATTGATCCACCTTTCTATTTTGGTACCAATACCATGCCGTTTTTGTTACTATTGCTTTGTAGTAGAGTTGAAGATCTGGTATTGCAATAACCCCTGCTTCACTCTTTCTACTGAGGATTGCTTTAGATATTCTGGGTTTTTTATTCTTCCAGATGAATTTCATAATTTCTTGCTCTATTTCTGTAAGGTACATCATTGGGATTTTAATTGGAATTGCATTGAATCTGTATAGCACTTTTGGTAGTATGGCCATTTTGACAATATAAATTCTTCCTATCCAAGAACATGGGAGATCTTTCCATCTTCTGAGGTTTTACTAATTTCTTTCTTTAGTGTTCTGTAGTTCTCACTGCAGAGGTCTTTCACCTCTTTTGTGAGATTGATTCCCAAGCATTTTATTTTTTTGAGGCTATTGTGAATGGGGTAGTTTTCCTAATTTCTCTTTCTGAAGATACATCACTTATGTATAAAAATACCTTAGATTAATGTGAATTGATCTTATATCCCACTACTTTACTAAATTCACTTATGAGATCTAAAAGTTTTCTGGTGGAATTTCCAGGTTCCTCTAAGTATATAATCATATCATCAGCAAACAGGGATAGATTTCTTCTTTTCCTATTCGTATCCCTTTAATTTCTTTGGTCTGTCTAATTGCTCTGGCTAGAGTTTCAAGGACGATATTGAAATGAAGTGGTGAAAGAAGGCATCCCTAACTTGTTCCAGTTTTAAGGGGGAATGCTTTCAGTTTTTCACCATTTAGAATGATACTAGCCATGGGCTTAGCATAGATGGCCTTTACAATGTTAAGGAATGTTCCCACTATCCCTACTTTTTCTACTGTTTTGAGCATGAAGGGGTGCTGTATTTTATCAAATGCTTTTTCTGCATCTATTGAAATAATCATGTGATTCTTGACTTTAAGTCTATTGATATGGTGAATTACATTTAGTGATTTCCTGATGTTGAACCAACCTTGCATCCCTGGGATGAAACCCATTTGATCATGGTGCACTATCTTTTCAATATGTTTTTGAATGCGAATTGCTAAAATTTTGTTGAGAATTTTTGCATCGATGTTCATTAAGGATATTGGTCTGAAATTTTCTTTCTTCGATGTGTCTCTGTCTGGTTTAGGTATCAGGGTGATATTGGCTTCATAGAACGAGTTTGGGAGGGTTCCCTCCTCTTCTATTTTTTGGAATAGTTTGAGAAGTATTGGAATGAGCTCTTCTTTAAAGGTTTTGTAAAGCTCAGCTGAAAACCCATCTGGTCCTGGACTTTTCTTTGTTGGTAGGCTTTTGATGACTTCATCTATTTCATTACTTGAAATTGGTCTATTTAAATTGTATATGTCCTCCTCTTTCAGTTTAGGCAATTCATGTGTCTCTAGAAACCTGTTGATGTCTTTGAAATTTTCTATTTTGTTGGAGTACAGATTTTCAAAATAGTTTCTAATTATGTTTTGTATTTCAGTCGTGTCTGTTGTGATATTTCCTTGTTCATTCTGAATTTTAGTAATTTGGGTTTTCTCTCATCTTCTCTTTGTTAGTGTGGCTAAAGGTTTATCAATTTTGTTTATTTTTTCGAAGAACCAACTATTATTTTGTCAATTTTTTGTATTGTTTCTTTTGTTTCAATTTCGTTGATTTCAGCTCTGAGTTTAACTATTTCCTGTCTTCTACTACTTTTGGTGTTGATCTGTTCTTCTTTTTCTAGGGCTTTGAGTTGTAGTGTTAGGTTGTTTATTTGTTGAGCTTTACTTCTTTTATTAAATGCGCTCCATGAAATAAATTTTCCTCTAAGTACTGCTTTCAGAGTGTCCCAGAGATTTTGATATGATGTTTCTTTGTTCTCATTTACCTGTAAGAATTTTTAAATTTTCTTCCTAATATCTTCTGTTATCCATTCATCATATAATAGCATATTGTTTAATTTCCAGGTGTTGGAGTAGTTTCTGTTTTTTACTCTTTCATTTATTTCTAACTTCAATTCATTATGATCTGATAGAATACAAGGTAGTGTTTCTATCTTCTTGTATTTGCTGACATTAGATTTGTGGCATAATATATGATCTATTTTAGAGAAGGATCCATGTGCTGCTGAGAAGAAAGTGTATTCGCTCTTGGTTGAATGGTGTATTCTATAAATGTCTGTTAAGTCTAAATTATTGATTGTGTTATTGAGATCTATGGTTTCTTTGTTCATTTTTTGTTTGGAAGATCTGTCCAGTGGTGAGAGAGGCATGTTAAAATCACCTAATATTATTGTGTTACGGTCTATTTGGTTTATAAAATTGAGAAGGATTTGTTTGACATACATGGATGAGCCACTGTTTGGGGCATAGATGTTTATGTTTGTTATAACTTGCTGATTTATGCTTCCCTTAAGCAGTATGAAATGTCCTTCTTTATCCCTTCTAACTTTGGCTTGAAGTCCACATTATCTGAAATGAGGATGGATACTCCAGCTTTTTTACTGAGTCCATGTGCATGGTACATTTTCCCCCATTCTTTCACCTTTAGTCTATGGGTATCTCTTACTATGAGGTGAGTCTCTTGCAGGCAACATATTGTTGGATCTTTCTTTTTAATCCGATCTGCCATCTATGTCTTTTGATTGATAAATTCAGGCCATTAATATTCAGGGTTATTATTGAGATACGATTTGTATTCCCGGTCATTTGGTTCATTTTTTAAATTTTATTTATTTATTTATTTTTTTGACACAACTTGGTTCCTCCTTTATTTGACAGTTCCTTTAGGATAATTCCTCTCTTTGCTGATTTGCTTCTTTGTTTTTTATCTCTTCCTCATGGAATATTTTGCTGAGAATGTTCTGTAATGCTGGCTTTCTTTTTGTAAATTCTTTTAGCTTTTATTTATCATAGAATGATTTTATTTCATCATCAAATTTGAAGGTAAGTTTTGCTGGGTATAAGATTCTTGGTTGGCATCCATTTTCTTTCAGAGCTTGAAAAATGTTGTTCCAGGCCCTTCTAGCTTTTAGGGTCTGCTTTGAAAAATCTGCTGATATCCGTATTGGTTTCCCCCTGAATGTAATTTGGTTCTTTTCTCTCACAGCTTTTAAAATTCTGTCTTTATTTTGTATGTTCAGTATTTTCATTATAATGTGCCTAGGTGTGGGTCTGTTGTAATTTGTGTATTTGGAGTCCTATAAGCCTCTTGAACTTGATTTTCCATTTCATTCTTCAGATTTGGGAAATTTTCTGATATTATTTCATTGAATAGATTGTTCATTCATTTGGTTTGTTTCTCTAAGCCTTCCTCAATCCCAATAATTCTCAAATTTGGCCTTTTCATGATATCCCATAGATATTGGAGATTCTGTTCATGATTTCTTATTATCTTCTCTGTTTGTTCAACTTTGTTTTCAAGGTTATATATTTTGTCTTCAATATCTGAGGTTCTGTCTTCCAGGTGTTCTATCCTATTGGTTGTGCTTTCTATGGAGTTCTTAATTTGGTTTATTGTTTCCTTCATTTCAAGGATTTCTGTTTGATTTTTTTTTCTAATATCTCTAACTCTTTATTGAAATTATCTTTTGCTTCCTGTATTTGCTCTTTTAACTGTCGATTGGTGCTATCATTCAATGCCTGCATTTGCTCTTTCATCTCATCATTCAATGCCTGCATTTGCTCTTTCATCTCATCTTTTGCTTTTATGATTATTTTAATTATGTACATTCTGAACTCCCTTTCTGTCATTTCTTCTGCCATGCTGTCATTGGATTTTATTGATGTAACATCTAGTTTTGTTTGGGGCATTTTCTTCCCTTGTTTTCTCATATTGTTGAGGAATCAGTGGGTCCTTAAGATATTGCAGATTTCCTCTATTGACTTATAATGTCCCTGAAGATTGCTAGTATATCCCCTCTTAATCTTCAGTGGCCTGCAGTCTTGGAGGGAGTTGATAATGCTGTGCTCCATAAGGAAGCTGCCTCTCTAGGGATGGTGACCCTCAGGTGGGTTATATTCCCTGATAGTGGGCTAGGTGCCTCCACTTGTTGACCAGTGGTCATCCAAAGGGGAATTAGGCTGCAGGCTGAGGCAAGGCCTGTTTGGGGCTATGTCTCTGGTTTTACCATCCCTGTGGAAAAACCTCACCCGGCAGGGAAGACTCACCCAGTGGGGATGTCTCACTGGTCAGTTCCCCTCCTAGAGGTTCCCCTCAATCTACAACTACCGCCTGGGCTGGGCTGTCTTCCTCTGCAAAGTTCCCAGGGGCCGGGACCTACCTCCTGGGCCTGGGAGCCTCACCCTTTTCAGATGAGTCTCCTTAGGCTGCCTCTCCTTAGAGAAGCTGCCCGCAGTCCTAGAAACTTTGCTCCACCCCTAGGCGTGTCTCAGTGTGGCTCTTCCAGCAAGAAGCCGGTCTGCACCTAATCACCTGCCGATGTGGCCCCTCCTCTGAGCCACCACCTGGAGCCCCGTACAATAGCTCCAATACCCAGAGACCCACCACATACCTCCTCCTCTGGACAGCGGCCTGGTTTCCGACGCAGTCACTAGGAGTTCAAGCAACTCACTTTGCGTCTCCTCCTCCTGCCAACCGCCCGTAGCCCTAGACAGTCACTCCGAGTCCAAGTGACCCACCCTGTTCCTCCCCTCCTCAGGGTAGCCCCCCGGGTGTTCAGGAGTGGTCGCTTTGAGTCCAAACAACTCACGACTCGCCTCCTCCTCTGGCAACCGCCTGTGGCTCTGATGTAGTCACTCCTAGACCAAGCAACCCGCCACGCTTCTCCTCTTCCTCTGGGCAACCCCTGGTGTTCAGAAGCGGTCGTTCTGAGTCCAAATAGCTCGCGATGCAGCTCCTCCTCAGGCAGCCGCCTGTAGTTCTGATGCAGTCACTCCTAGACCAAGCAACCAGCCACGCTTCTCCTCTTCCTCCAGGCAACCCCCCAGTGTTCAGAAGCAGTCGTTCTGAGTCCAAACAGCTCACCATGCAGCTCCTCCTCTGGCAACCATCTGTAGCTCTGATGCAGTCACTCCTAGACCAAGCAACCTGCCACGTTCCTCCTCTTCCTCCCGGCAGCCACCCCCGGTGTTCAGAAGTGGTCGTTCTGAGTCCAAACAGCTCACCATGCAGCTCCTCCTCAGGCAGCTGACCTTAGCTCTGTTGCAGTCACTCCTAGACCAAGTGACCCGCTGCGCTTCTCCTCTTCCTCAGGGCAACTCCCTGGTGTTCAGAAGCGATGGCTCTGAGTCTAAATAGCTCGCCACACTGCTCCTCCTCAGGCAGCTGCCCGGAGCCCCAGTGGTTGCTCCGAGTCTGAGCGCTGTGCTGAGCCGCCTCCTCTGCAATGATCCCAGTTGTCCGTTTACTGCTCACAGAAAGACCAGGTTTCTGTAGCTCTCCAACATCACATCTCTGTATAAATTCTGCTGAGCCGGGTCTAGGCATTCCCATTCCTCTTGAAAAAAATCAATGGCCACATCCCTGAATGTCAATGTTTCCATTTCCTGGTCTGCACTGTGCCCCTGCGTTCTCCCTCAGTCTCTCCTTCCCTGTGTTGCACAGAAACCTGGGGCTCCTGAGCACAGGAGGAAAAGACACAAGTGAAGTCTACATCAATTTTAAAAGGCAGCTATCATATCAGTTTGATATGTCATAGTAAGGATATCATATTAGTATTAAAAGCCACAAATAAATCTTTAGGTCATTTTTAGAAACTCAAATATGCATATCATCTTAGGATTAAAATCAACATAGTAGTTAATACAATAATTTTAATAACTCCTAAAAATTATTTAATGCCAAAAATGCAGATATTTTATTAGCATAAGGTTGTATAATATAAATATGCTAATGTTAAATGCTACAGAACACCTGTTTACTAGTTTTAGATGTTATATCAAAGATATTAAATGAATATTAAAATCCAGAAATAAGTTATTATAATGGTTTCAAGTTTTATGGAAAAGATGGCATTTTGAAATATTAAAGGCTACAGGATATATATTTCATTGGGTTTTTAGATGATAATATGGAGGCCATATTAGTATTTCAAGGTAGAGGGAAGCTAGTATATTCATTTTAGATGCTAGGCTATGAATAACACATTAGATTTAGAGGCCATAGCACAGCTTCTATATTTGTATTTTATACTATTGTTTGGATATTATATTAGTATTTGAGTACTCTGAATGACTGATATCCATTTCTGATGTTGTAATATCAGACAAATTATATTAATATTAAAGAACAGAACAACTCTTGTATAGTTTTCCATACTATTGTATGCATATACTGTTAAAAAAAAAGACATGGAACAACCATAATAGGAATATTGTATTATTATTATCAAAGTCTACAGGGGAGTTATTATATGTGTTTTAGATGGTCACTATGGATATTATAATTATCTTTAATGTTCCAGGGAATCTGCTATATTAGTTTAATGTGGAATAGTAAGAATTTTTTTAGCATTGAAGACCACATGGCAGCTATTAGTTTTAGAGAGTACAACAAATTTATCACATTCTTATTGAGGGTACCAAGTCAGGAAGCTATTCTCTCAGTTTAGATTTTATAGAATGGAATTAATGTTAGTACGAACAGCCAGAGACTAGTGATTACAGCAGTTTTAATGCTATAGTATGAATATAATATCAGTATAGAAAAAACAAGGGACAGTTTAAAAAATAACAAAATTCTTTTTTAAATTTAATTTTATTTATTTATGTGTTGCTCAGGATTGAACTCAGTGCCTCACTTGTGCTAGGCAAGTGTTCTAACAGTAAGCCACAAACCCAGCACCAATGGACAGTTTTTATATGAGTTTAAGAGGCCACATATACCATATTACATAAATTTGAAAGGACTCTGGGAAACTTAATTTTTGATGTAAAATGATTGATAATATGTTGGCATTAAAAGCCAAAGGATAACTACTGTAGTAGTTATAAATTATAATGTATGAATATTATGTTAATACTAAAGGACACTATGCATACTAAGGATATTATGTGAGTGTCAGCAGTCACATTAATGGTATTAGTATGTTCAGTCACAGTGAGTGTATTATGCGAATTTTATGCTCCACAGTGAGGTTATTATGTTAATGTTAGAGGTTAAGTATAAACATTGTATGAGTGTCAGAGGCCAGAGTGAGGGTATTTATGTGAGTTTCTTGTGTCACAGTTATGATATTATGTGTATGTAAGTGGTCAAATGAGGTAGGTACTAGATTTTGTTTTGGTGAATATTCATGTGTGGAAAAGAGTGATACAATGATCTCAGTCACATAAAATGTGCTGTTGTGTATGTATACTCATCACCTGGAGGGCATGTCCAAGTAAGCTGCTTGCAAATTAATAACTTTGTTTTTTACTTTCTTTTTATTTTTTCTTTAATTTACATATAAACCTTTAAAAAATAAATGGTATTTTTTCAAAAGTGATCAAGTGAGAATTGTATATGAATGTGAGAGTTCACAGTGGAAATACTTTGTGAGCATTTTAGGCTGCAGTGAAGTTATTATGTAAGTGTTAGAGGTCAAGGGAGAATATTATGCAAAAGGGACCAGAATGAGGATAAGTAAGTGTGAAAGACCACATAAGGATATTCTGTGTCAGTGGCTATAGTGAGGTAATAACTAGAGTGTCAGAGGAATACTGAAGGTGTTATGTGAGTGTTGGTAGGCAGACTAAATATATTATGTGAAAGTGGGCTGCCAGAGAGATATTGTGTTTCAGAAGACAGCATGAGGGTAATATCTGGATTTCAGTGGCTACAGTGAGGACAGTTTGTCAAGGTTAGCGGTCAGAGTGAGAATACTATGTGAGAACCTGAGGCCATATTAAGGATGCTATATAAATGTCAGGGAGCAGATAAGGACTTTATTTAAGTGTCAGATGTTATAGTGAGGGTGTAATGTGAGTTAAAGAGGTCACATGGAGGATATTTTATATGTTTCAGAGACCAGAAGAAAAGTATTATGTAAGAGTCAGAGATTACAGTATGGACATTATGTGCATGTAATTATTCATAGTGAGGATATTATGTGAATGGGAGAGTCCAAAGTGAGGGTATTATGAGAGTGTGAGAAATCACATGTTATGATGTGAACTTCAGAGATCACAGTGAAGATATTATGTGAAAGTCAGAGGCCACAATCAGGGTTTTATGTGACTATCAAGGTAACGGTGAGGGAATTTTTTGAGCCAGACCAAGAGAAGATATTATGTGATTGTCATGGCAACAGTGAGTGTTTTATATGAGTGTCAGAGGACACAGAATATTATGTGAGACTCAAAGACCATAGTGAGGATATTGTGTGTTAGAAGGCACAGTGAGGATTTTATATAAATGTCTAAGGCCACACTGATGACATCATATCAGTGTCAGAGGCCAGACTGTGCTTACTGAATATCAGAGGCCTCAGGGAAGATACTGAATGAGTGACAGTAGTCACAGTGGTCACATTGAGAATATCATGTGTCAGTGGTAAGAGTGATGACATTATGTGAGTGTCAGAGGCTACAGTGAGGGAATTATGTGAGTCTTATTGGCCACAGTGAGAGTATTATATTAATATCAGAGGCCTCATTGAAGATATTATGTGAATGTCAGAGACCACTGTAATGATATTTTGTGAATTTCAGAGGCCAGAGTGAGGGTACTATGTAAATGTCAGAGGTTTAATTGTGTATATTATGTAAGTGTCAGAGGCCACAGTGGTGGTATTATATGAGTGTCAGAAACAAATGATATTATGTGAGTGGCAACTGTCCCAGAAAGAATACTTTTTGAGTGTCAGAGGCTACAGTTGGAATATACTGTCAATCACAAGGACAACACTGTGTAAATTATGTGGGTGTCAGAGGCCACAGTGAGGACATTTAGTCACATAAGGGGCAAGCTTGAGGATATTGAGTGTCCTAAGTCACACTGTCTTGGACCACAGTGAGTGTATTATGTGAGCATCAGAGGTGACAATTATATTATGTGAGTGCATAAGGCCACATAGAAGGTATTTGGTGAGTATTAGAGGTCACACTGAGGGTATTATATGAGTGTCAAGGTAATAGTGATGGCATTTTGTGAGTGCTAGATGTGAAATGAGGATATTATGTGAATATCAGGGACAAAAGTGAGTATATTAATTGAGTGACAGAGGTCACAATTAGAATAGTATGTGAGTATCAGAGGCCAATTGAATATATTATAGGAATAACAGAAACAAAATGTGGAAATTATGAGTGTCAGAAGCTATATTGCAAGAATGATGTGAGTGTCTCAGGTCACAAAAGGTACTATGTGCATGACAAGTCACATTGAATGTAATATGTGAGTATAGGAGGCCAATCTGTGTGCATTATGTGAGTATCACAGGTTAGAATAAGGATACTATGTCAGTATCAGAGACCAAAATGATGACATTTTGAGTGCAAGAATTCAGAGAGAGGATTTATCAGTTTCAGACATCACAATGAGGGTATTATGTGAATCTCAGAGGTCAAAATGAGGATATTTTATGTGTGTCAGAGGACCCAGTGATAATATTTATGTGAATTTCAGAGGACACAGTGTGATATTATGTGAGTGACAGAGACCAGAGTGGTAGTGGTCTCTGTCTGAGATCAAAATGTGTGCATTATGTGATTGTCAGATACCAGAATTGGGGATTAATGTGAGTCTCAGAGGGTATAGTGAGGGTATTACGTGAGTGCCAGAGGTCACAATGTAGTTATTATGTGCCAGAGGTAACATTGATGCTATTATGTGTCATTATATCCAATTAAGGATATAATGTCTGTGTCAGAGGTCAAATTGAGTGCATAATATGAGTGTCTGAGATCACACGGTGGTTATTACTTGAGCATCAGTGGTCAGTGAGGGTATTACATAAGTAACAGAGGTCCCAGTGAGGTTATACTGTGATTATAAGAGGTCACAGTAAGGACATTGTCAGAGGACATGTGGGGATATTATGAGACTTTCAACTCACAGTGAGGATATCATGTGAGTGTCATACATCAAGTGAAGAAATTAGGTGAGTATCAGAGGCACCAGTGAAGATAAATGAAAATGTCTAAAGTCATTTCAGAAAACGTGAGTGTCAAAGATCACAGTGAGGATATAATGTCAGTATTAGTGGCCACAGAGATATTATGTCAGTTTCTTAAAAAGAACAATGAGAATATTATTTGAGTGTTACAGGGCTCAGAAGGGGAATTATGTGAGACTGTTTTTTAAAATTTTTTTAACATTCTCAACATGCCTGGTATTTTATTTATTCTTTTTTTTGTTATTTTATTCCCTTCCCCCCCTCCCACCCCTTTTTTCCCTCTATACAGTCCTTCCTTCCTCCATTCTTACCTCCCTCCTTATCCCTAACCCCTAACAGACAACAGAATATGACAAAGAAATGCATAGGATGCAGAGTACAAAAAATGAAGCTCTCATACAGCCAGGAGGACCATTGTGAAATCATTTCTATATGCTGACTTTAAATTATTTTTTCTGTCTAATTTCTCATTTTTTAAAATGTTTATATCTACAGAAAAGCAGTTAATAATAAATACATTGACAATTCATGTATCTTTTACCTAGATTCACCTATTAAATATGGCCATATTTACTTTTTTTTGTTTTCCCTTTTAGAAGATAGGAAGATCCAAACAATATGTAGTATACATACATACTTAAGAACATTTTTTTAAAGTAATTCAAAATCATTAATATATACCTAAGAAAAATGGTACTCTGTTATATACCATAATACAATTATCACATTTGGGAAATTTAACATTGATAAAATACATTATCTAAAATGTTGGCATATTCAAATTTCCACAGATATCCCAATAATATTCTTTTCATTTTTCTTTGGGTACAAGGGATTGAACCCAGAGTCACTTTACCATTGACCTACATTCCCAGCCCTTTGTATTTTTTTAGATAGGGTCTCACTAAGTTGCTTAGGGCCTTGCTAAATTACTTCAGCAATTTGAAATTAATTAGGGAGATGATACTTGGATAGTGTGTTTCACAAAAAAAAAATTACTTAGTTATTTAAGCATGAATATCTTTTGTAGTTGCAAAACAAATTGAGGTGTTATGGAATAATAAGAGGTAGGTAAATACTGACAGCATGTAGCATTCTAATTATAATATCTTAGAATAGCAAAAGGCTCATTATAGCCTGAGACCTGCATATAGTCTGATATATCTAGACTATATGGCAAAGGTAGAAGTGTAGTTGAATATATCTCTAGGTCTTTTAGGTAAGAAAATTTTTGTATGCTCTACTAAATAAAAAGTTTGGGGGTTGGGGATTTAGCTCAGTGGCAGAGCACTTGCCTAGAATTTAAGTGAGTAAGTGACATAATAATAAATCTGCAATAAAAGTATTGTAGAATGACTACAGCACCTGACCCGATAATATTCTTTATAGCTTTTTATTTTCTTTTATAAATTGAGGATCCTAAAATCATGTTTACTTGCCTTTCTATTCTAAGGCAAATGGTATAGAAGGCAGATAGAAAGGAAGCCCTAAAGACAACTGTAATAGTTCAGGGGAGATAGGGAGGAAACAAAACAATTCTGGGTAATCTTCCTTTTTAAGGAATAAAGAGCATAGACTTGGTAAGCAGATATGAGACAGTTTTGTGATTTGGCCATCTATGTAAATGGTGGTACTGCTAGTGAAAGGGAATAGGTTTAGAAAGAAAAATGAAATCATGAGGTTGGGATGCAGAAAAGAATCTTCCTAAAGGTTAGAATCAAAGCAAATTAAACTCAGCAAATCAAGGACAGTTGTAAACCATACAATATTTCTGATGCTAGGCCAGGAAGATAATGGAATTAGGACTGTCAGAGTCTACTGACTTAAAATTCAGAAATTAAGACTGTTTTAAAACTGAATTAAGACTTTTTTTTTTAAAGACCCAAGATACTGGAAACCTGGCTTACATATTTTACACCCTTATTCCATACTGTCTCTAGAAAACACTACTTAACATGTCCAAAGTATCCAACAGAGTTTATAGAAAGCTATTTTAATAGAAATTCTAAAATACTAGGCTGTATAACATTGGTCAAGTCACTTCACTTCTCTTTACTTTGGTTTCCACATCTATACAACCTAGATAATGACACCTATGCTATCTCCTTCATAGAGTTTGTGTGACTGTCAAGTTAGTGCATGGAAATGTAATTTAAATTCTAAATTGCTATATGGATGTAATTTATTACACAGTTTGGGAAATGAAATTCTAAGTCTACCTCTTGGACCTTTGGAATTAGAAATGGAACTGAACAGAATATTAGCGGACAAGTTCTGCTAGACTTAATAATATGTAGACAGAAACTATTGGCCTATGACCTTATGATACCACAGAGTGTTAGTATTACTTAAGAAATCACATACGCATTCCTGAAATATGACTCTTCTTCCTTCACTTCTCCAGTACTTTCCCCTTTCAGTGACTTCTAGGGTTCAGCTTTTGCCCTGAAAAGCTGATGTAAAGTAGAAATAGTATAAAGTAGAACCTTTCCAAATTTGATTGGTAGACTGAGTGGAAACCATTGACATTGTTTAACCACCTCGACCAAAGCAAAATTTTACTTACATGATTTATTTCTCTCTTTCCCCTTCTTTCCCTCTCTCTTGGTCACTATCATTTCTCCTCTTTATCTTTATCAGCACTCATAGAGCTCTGAGCCAGCATCCAATGATAAATGATCTGCCAAATATATAATTTCTGACTTGGTAAAAGTGAAAGGAAATGTGAAGGAATTCACAGAGACAGCTGCCATATTTGAGGATGCTCCAGAGAGGACAACATTGATGCTGTTATCTTTGCCACAGACTGTAGGTTTGCCTTTGCTTTTCTTGAAGTTTCCATCAAAGTGGTCAAAAACAAGATATCCCCATATAAAAAGGTCTTCCCCCAACATTGAAAAGTCAATTCTTGCTATCATAGGCCTGCTTCAACCCTTAAGAGCCATTATGTCCATTGCAGAGCTCCAAGGATGCTGTGCCACTCAAGTTTTAAAGGTAAGTGACTGTACAAATTGACTATTTAATTACTTGATGATGTTTAATTGTGTTTATGTGCTTGCTTTTAAATAGCAGTATGTATGACTGATATCTTGAGGGTTGCATAATATCTGGCATAAAGTTTTTACTAGAATATTTATTTTTAAGTGACTCTAAAGTAGTAACTTATAACCACAAAAAATATATTAGAATCACCTGGGATATTTTCCAAACTTAGAGATGCTTTGATCTCATCCCTGGTGATGCTTATTCTGTACATCTGGGTGGGACAGGCATAAGATTTTTGACAAAATTGCTCCCCAGATGATTCCACTCATCTAAATTTTGGACAACTGGAATGCATTTGTGAAGTAAAATAATGCCATTTTTCATTATAGAGAATGTCAAATATAGAAATGGTGACTTAATTTCAGACAGCAAGTTAACACCTGGTAGAAGAATAATCCAGAATGTAGAATATTCAACTTTCAAATCCTCACACCCACTTTACATACCTTCTTTCAGTTTTGGCTAGGAGTACTAGAAAAAAACTTTGAGGTTTGGGATAGTAGGATCAGTATGAGTCAACAGAGAATAAGGCTTCTAAAAGGCATGATTAAATCTAGCATCATCAAAAAATTATTATGTTCCAGAACACATAATTGTTCTCTAAACTGATCAGAGTACCACCTGAAAACATTATAAAATTGAAACTGAAATTCATTGAATAAGGAGAGAGATAAGAATGATTTAAGGAATGTGAAAACATATCATTTGAAATGCACGTGAATTTGCTAGAGAAATTTAGGCAAAATAAATTAAGATCTGCAGGAGATCTGAGAGTTCCCTTCAAATATTTGAAGGAATAACCTACTTAGTAGGGCAAAGATTCAAACTAGAACCAAGGAGTGAAATCTTGAGGGTTGCATAATAACAGTTTAACATTAAAAAATAAAAAAAAGTCATTTTCCTTTTTTTGTTCATATAAAGTTTTTTCTTAATTTGTTGTTTTTAGATATACATGACAGTAAGGTGTATTTTGACATATTATACATACATAGAGTGCAACCCATTCCAATTTGGATCCCATTCTTGTGGTTGAACAAGATGTAGAGTTACACTGGTTTTGTATTCATATATAAGCAAAGGAATGTTATGTCTAATTCATTCTACTGTCTTTCCCATTCTCATCCCTCCTCCTTTCCCTTCATTCCTCTTTGTCTAATGCAGTGAAAGTCCACACTTTTCCTCCCTACCCTCCCGTGTTATGAGTTATCATCCACATATCAGAGAGTACTTTGGGCTTCTATTTCTTGGGATGGGTTAATTTCTTTTCTTAAATATTTTTTTGGTGTAGATGGACATAATACCTTTATATTATTCATTTTTATGTGGTGTTGAGGATCGAACCCAGGACCTCACACATGCTAACCAAACACTCAAACATTGAGCCACAACCCTAGTCCTGATTTATTTCACTTAGCATGATATTCTCCCATTCCATCCATTTACTAGCAAATGCCATTTTTTCATTCTTCTTTATGACTGTGTAATATTCCATTGTGTATATATGTCACATTTTCTTTATGTATTTATCTGTTGAAGGACACCTAGGTTGGTTCCATAGCTTTTCTATCATGAATCAAGTGCTATAAAAATTGATGTGGCTGTGTCACTGTAGTCTGCTGATTCTAAGTCCTTTGGGTATAAACCAAGGAGTGGGATAACTGGGTCAAATGGTGGTTCCATTCCAAGTTTTCTGAGGAATTTCCATACTGCTTTCTACAGTGGTTGCACCAGTTTGCAGTCCACCAGCAATGTATGAGTAAACATTTTCCCCTACATCCTTGCCAACATTTACTGTTACTTGTATTCTTGATATATTTCTGACTGAGATGAACTCTCAGTATAGTTTTAATTTGCATTTCTCTCATGACTAGAGATGTTGACCATTTTTTCATATTTTTTGACCATTTGCATTTCTTCTGTGAGGTGTCTGTTTGGTTCCTTTGCCCATTTATCAATTGAGTTCTTGGGGATTTTTGGTATTAAGCTTTTTGAGTTCTTTGTATATCCTTGAGATTAATGCTCTGAGGTGTAGATGTTAAGGATTCTCTACCATTCTGAGAGCTCTTTTGATTGTTTCCTTTGCTGTGAAAAAGTTTTTTATTTGATACCATCCTATTTATTGATTCTTGATTTTACTTCTGCTTTAGGAGTCTTATGGAGGTTGTCAGTTCCTGAGCTGACATGATAGAGAGTTGGGCCTTCTTTTTATTCTACTAGGGTCAGGGTTTAAGTCTAATGCCTAGATAAACAAGACCTTTCCTTGGGCAGCCTCTGAAATTGTGAGAAAACCAAACATAATAGCAAATGAATGTCACATGGCTAGATGGCCATTTGAACAGAGGTGAATGGAAGAGAGTTAAACCTCAGAATAGAGAGAAGCCAGATGACTTTGAAGTTTCTTCCTAAAGAAGAAATTCTTTGATCCTATAACTATTATAATAAAATTTATTATCATTACTAGTATTTAATTAAAAATATTCAGTGATTTCATTGGAATTAAAGCTTACTGTTTACTAGTGAGATCCTCATGATGTCAGAGAGAAAAAAATATAGTGTTATATAGTTATTAGGTAAAAAAAAATCTTTCCGAGTATCTGACATTTCTTAATTTCTTACAGTCTATGCAGTAGGTCATGTACTATTTAAAAGCCCTGGACCACCAAATGCAAGTAACCCATGGTTGGCTTAATTCTAGTAATATTAAATGGATATTTTAATTAGATCAATTAAGTAAGGGGATAAAAATTTATTAACATAGGCCAAAGCATCTTAGTATGCTTGAAGCAAATGGGACTCATTCCATGCCCAAGTAACTTGTGAAGATAAATTGGAAAAATGAGTATTTGGAAGAATCTGCATTATGGGTATGAGATTAGGTGATCCAAAGGAAAATGTACAAAAAGTCATCTTCTTATGGTAGCAGGAACCTAGCACA
The DNA here is from genome assembly GCF_902686445.1 of Sciurus carolinensis. NCBI lineage: Eukaryota > Metazoa > Chordata > Mammalia > Rodentia > Sciuridae > Sciurus > Sciurus carolinensis. The sequence goes on along the minus strand of NW_025920191.1, from coordinate 286,136 downwards.
CATTCTTCCAACTTTTGCCAAAAAGAAATCTTCGGAAGAATTCCTATGACTTTACCAAACTTCCAACAGGAACCATGAGGTTTTTATTCTAGCCATGACTTACCTGTCTACCTATCAAATTCTTGTCTTTCTCATCCCTGAATTTTATCTTCACTAGTTCATCTTTGACCTAGTTTCTCCTAGTCTTTCAAGCTTGCCCAGCTCAGTCTGTCCTCTTCTTTGGTCAGTTTTCCCTCTACTAAATCCCATTTTCCTTCTTCCTTCATTCTCTAGAATTATTGCCCTCTTGTCAGGAGAAATATTCCACCCTTTTCTATAACACTGAACCCACATTCTTGCCATGAATGAAATCAAGTTTCTTTGTTCTTTGCCTGTTTTGCCTGTCTCACAAGGGTTCTTTCATTCAGCAACTTTCTTTCCTTGAAAACCATATCAAGTTATACCAATTCTTTGTATTACCAGAAGGTATAATGTCATAGGGTGACATTTAGGTTCCCCCACAGATTGGTATAAATTGCTTTTTCAGGTTCATCTTTTATTAGTCTTTACCACACATCAAGACTTCTAGAAGCACTGGATGACTTGCTCACTAAGCAACAATATAGCAGATATCCTTGTACCCAGAGCTTTTGTTTCTGATGTTCTCTTCTTAGTATGCCCTCCCTTTACTTTCTGTTTATACAGGACAAATCTATGCATATTTACTCCCTCCTTTATTAGTATATTGAAAGCTCTTTAAATAATCATGTTTATTTATCTTTCTATTCCAAGGCTAGACCAATGCCTAGCACAAAGAATATATCTAATAAATGTCATTTCTAATTAATACAGTATGGCCTTCAAGCAAATGAAGTTCTGAATTCTGTAGTAGAAACTTTATAAGATCTCAGCTTATCAAGTGCCTTGGCCAATTTCTCTTCATGTTAAAAGGCTGAAATGGTCTGGAAGACCAGTATGACAGCCATATCTCTTTTCTCTTGTAACATTATACCAAAATGTGCAGGGCAAGTCAGGATTTAAGAAAGTCAGGATTACACAAATACAACATGCCTTACAACTGAGAGTAGACCTTGAAAGACCCATTACCATAGAGCTTAATTTAGGCTCTCTTCATTCCCACATTAGGTCTTAGGACCCTAGGAAAATAAACTTCAATTCCTCACTGTTCTTCAACAACATTGTTCAGCAAACATTTACTGATCTCTCAATATATATGATCTCCTAGGTTTAGAAAAAACAGAAAATCCCTATTTTCATGGAACTCAGTGTCATAATGTCGCCGCCTGCGGTACCAATTCCCAGATATTTGTTACCGCCTGCAGCAACAATCACACTAGTATTTATTGGAGGTGGACTGTTAATAAACTACTTCTATATCTGAGCTGCTTCCTTGCTTGTTTACTTGTTCCCTGGGCTATAGAGAAAGAACGGCTTTGAGAAGAAGAAAATACTGCTTACAGAGAAAGTCTTTGAGAGGAGAGAGATGCTTTCCTTAAGAGAGAGAGAGAGAGAGAGAGAGAGAGAGAGAGAGACTATGCTTATCAGAGATTTATTTCTTCTTAGTGTTGCTGCTTCTTCTGAGAGGTGCGTCCTCCATCCTGTGTTCTTCATTCTGCTATCTAGAGGTGTGGCTTAGTCCAATTGCTCTCTCCTATTGCTCCTATTGCTAGCTGCTAGAAGCAGAGGCAGCAGCAAGCATAAAGAAGCAGCAACAAAAAGAAGCAGAAAGCAGAAAGAAGAGGCAGCTAGCTAGCGATCTTCCTCTCAAAGCCTCCCTCCTCTCAAAGTCTCTATTTCTCTTTTAAGCAAAGTCAATCTTCCTCTATAGCCCAGGGAACAAGCAAATAAGCAAGGAAGCAGCCCACCAGATAAAGATAGTAGAAGTAGTTTGTTTCCAGTCCACCTCTGATATATATACCCGTGCAATTGTTGCTGCAGGCAGTAATTAATATCCGCGGGACTGTTGCCGCAGGCGGTGACAATAGAAGAATGATAGACAAGAAACAAACATTTAATGTGTTCATTCACTTCACACATATTTACTGCATCCTGAGCAGATGGTCTAGTAACAATGTAGAGTAGCTCTTATGGGAACAGTGGGCAACAAGTACCCAATTCTTCCATGGCTATATGCTAAAAGAAAAAAGAAAATTTTGATATATGAGTGGGACAATCACCAATATTTATATAACATTAGGGGAAAATGACAGTAAATTGAGTTCTGGGTATTACAAGTAATTGAGAATGTTGGGAAATAATGTAATAGGAATTAAGGAAAATGAAGTCAGGCGTATTCAAAGAAGTGATATCAAGAAAGTTCTTGGCTGCCATGCAAGTTTTTTTTTTTTTTTAATGTACACTGTAGAGAACCACTGAAAGATTTTAACTGGGAGAGGAGAACTCAAATCAGATCTGCAATTTAGATTACATGTTAGAGGGAGTAAAATGGGAATGTCAACCCAAGTAAGACCTCATGAAGCCTTTAAACCAAAGTAATGGCAATGTAAATGAATAGAAGGTGACAAACTTGAATAAAACTTCATAGGAACTTTTAAAAAGATTTGGTAGCAGAAAACATGTTGGGCATAAGAGAGAAAAGAATCTGCCCAGGTGCTCTGGCCATTATTGTAAACTAGGAATATAAAAAGGGGAACAAGATTTGGAGGGAGATAAGAAATATGATACAATATGTGTCTAAACAAGATAATACTGAAAGTTAATGAATTCAAAGAGAACTGCATCATGGAATGTTGTAAATATCTTTGTCCATCAAATCTTAACAGATTTTTGTTATTTTTTATGAATCCACTTCCTGTCACCACCAAGAAATAGATCTCCACCCCCTCCTCCTCCATAAAGTTTCAAGCTAATAAATGCAAGACTTACTTGCATTTATTTACTCCCTCTGACATGTATTATAAATTGCAAATCTGATATGAGTTCTCTCCCAGTCAAAATCCTTCAGTGGTTCTCTATAGTCTACATTAAATGCAAATTTCTTACATGGCAGCCAAGAACTTTCTTGATATCACCTCTATGAATACCCTGTAAGAAGTAATTGAAAATAAGCTCTCAAAATATATTTCTTGAGCATCCTGAAAGACCTGTGATTAATTTCAAAGGAAATATTCCCATTCTTCCTTATTGATTTATAAGTAATAATTTCTGTATCTAAAATGAGAAAAGACATCAAAAAACACAGTAAGCTCTGAGTATTGAATTTCTGATTTCTGTATTTCAGGAGGAGCAAATCATGATAGTTAATGCAGTGTGCCCAGAAAAGGGCAATTAGAATGGCAGAGAACATAAAACCTGTTATATAAGGAATCTGTGCTGGTTAGCCAGATAATAAGAAGACTAAAGTAGTTATGACAGGTGTTTTTCACACATTTTGAGAACTGTCAGGTGTTAGAATTCAATTCTGTGGCTCGAGAAGGAAGAGCTAATTCCAATGATGCAAGTAGAATAGAAGTAGATTTAGGGATCAGTACAAAAAATAATATTCCAGCAACTACAGCATTCAATTATATCATCTCCTTAGATGGCAGTGAGATCTCCAAGACTGGAGACTTTTAACGAGGAAAGAGATGATCACTTGATATTGTATTGTAGAAAGAAGGATTGGACTGAGTAAGACAGTACAGTAAGACTGTACTGAAATTCTACATTCCAGAATTTTATAGAGTAACACTTTAGGATTGTGGCTTAAATTTTCTACATGGCATAGCACCTACATATCTGGTCAGAGGGCTATATATCTGGGCAAAATGCTAATTGTTTGAGCTGTAGTTGTTTATATGAATTTAAATGTGATTCTATCTTTGTCTAGTCATGTCCTTGGTGTTAGATTCTGGTACAGGAACAGTACATTAATGCTTACATTTATTTGTCAAGATTGGGTATTATGAGTTACCCTTGCCTTACCCCCCCACACACACAAACTCCTATCTAATAAAAGAGGATAGAAGGTGAGGCTTATCTTCCATAGGACTTTAGCATAAAATGTGATTGAGATTTTATGTTTACTTCCTTTACTCTCCATTGTATAACATACATTTGTTATTTAGATACCTGTGTAGGTGCATTTCTCCAGTCCCCTCCTTTTGTGAGGTGGTGTTTTATTACATTGATCAGACTGATTGAACCCCTGTACTCAAATTATCCTCCTACTTCATCCTCCCAAGTGCGGAATTCCAGGTTGTGTCACCACATCCAACTTTCCTTTGACCTTGTATCTCATTTTCCATGTGCTTTTAAGACCATTTGTCATTTCCATGTGTCCATAATTCATTTACAAATTCAAAGACTATGTTAGGGAGGAGGCAGGTATTTGTTGGAAAGCACAGTACAGTAAATATGTTAAGACAAAGCAGTATAAAGTAAGCTACACATATTGATACAGGTGAATATTCTTTATCTGAAATGGTTAGGACTACAGGTGTTTTGAACTTCATGTATTTTCAGAGTTTGAAATATTGGCTTATATATAATGGTCTATCTTGGAGATGGAACCCAAATCTAAAATTGAAATTCACTTATTTTCCATATGTACCTTATAAACACAGCCATAGGTAATTTTATACAATAGTTTTAATGCTCCTTTTTTTTTGACTTTGAGCTATCACATTAGGTCAAGTGCTGAATTTTCTACTTGTGGCATCTTGTCAGCTTTCAAAAAGTATTGGGGTTTGGAACATTTCACATTTCTGTTTTTCCAATTAGATATGTTCTACTTATATTTTGATGGTGGCAGGTTTGGGTAATCAAGCAAACTATAAACTCTTTGAGTACAGAAAATTATTCAATATTTCTTTGAATTTCTCATAACACAGTAATTGTTAATATGCTCTTTTTTTACTGAGGTAATTTACACTCAAATTTTAATTTTTTTTTCTTTAGGGCTGAAGAAATTTTTCTCACAAAGTGAAATGATGGCAGGTATAACTAAAATTCAAGAGGAAATGGCAAAAATATAAGAAATTCTCCCAGGATAATGTATGTAACTTTTTCTACATATTTCTTAATACAAAGAATATTTTACTATATTTCAGTTTCCTCTTGTTATCTTGAGAATTCTGATTAAAAAGGGAACAATATTGGTGACAACTGAATGAAGAAATATCACTAACAGTTTCAATGTGATTGAGAAAGGGGAGAAAACTCAAGAAAAGTGTATAAAGACTATGTTTAGGACTTAAAAGTTAGATAGAAAAAACTCATGGAGAAAAAAGTTAGATATGCTTTTTTGGGAGGAATTACTTGAAGTAGTAATAGAGCAGTCAAAGGAAGGAAGAATATGTTGAATTAATGATAATTTCAAATCTGTTAAATATATTTACAAATCTGAAGTGACTGCTTTGCTGGCTATCATCAGGTGAATATCACATGCAGGTTAGACTAGTTTGGAGCATGAAAAGTTAATGTGACATGGTAAGGTAATAACATCAGCTGGCTGTTTTGTGCTTTGGTGAACACAGTGTTTTGGAAGTCTGAACTTGAGCTCAATCTAAGGTTGTTTTTATTCAGAAAAAGTGGAAATTGATTGTTGAAGTCCCCTAAATGGTGGTTTTCTGCAACTGACTATACTAGCATAACTCCCCTATATTGGAGGAAGAGAAAGTAATTATTTATTTAATCTTCTTATCCTTACCAGGTGCTCTCCTATTTTCTTCCCCTCTTTCATTGCCAAAACATCTAAAGTTTCTACATCCTATGCTCTCAGGCCTCTCACCTTGTTCCCCAGAGTCCCTGCATTTTAAACTCACCTCCTTACTCCTGACACTGTTCCCTTGAAAGTCATTCATGACCAGGTTCCAATCTCTCACTACTGAGGTTGGCATTTTTAAACATTTTCCCTTGGAGGGTTTTCTTTCCCTTTTCTGGCACTAAACTCTTTTATTTGGACTTTTCTGCTGTCCTTCCTTTGACTTATTCTTGTCCCACCACCTTCTTACTCTAAGCAGTCCCCAAGAATATAATTTGAACTTTATTTAGGGTTGACAGTTACATTCAACATTTCATGTACATGGAGCTTATTTAAACCTCTTAACAATCCTGCAAGTATGGAACTAGTGAATCCTTTTGTGAAACCTTCATAAAAACTCAAGCTCTTGACCTACTGCTATAAGATAAATAAAAGCATGCATACAAACACCTGAGTTAATATCTTCTCCAGAAAACAAAGCTCTCAAATCCTTTCCTATTTAATCTCTTCAAAACTCCAGCCCCATTTTGATAAAGTACTACTTGACCACCTATCAGTTCCTTCAGAATTCCATCTGAAGAATTCTACCTAAAATTTATTTTCTAATAATTTTTTCCTGTCCTTGTTTTTGGATCCATCAATCAGCTTAATTTGAATTTCCTCTTATTTCCTTTGTGTTCTTTTGTTCCTTCTTTTTATTACAGAAAGTAGCAAATGAAAGTCTCCTAGTCACACTTCTTCCACATATTTTACTGTTCACCACATTTTCCCACTAAAAAGTCTCTTTAGCTCTCCAAAAGCACTTGGTATAATCATTTCATCTAGTTCCATCTGGAGGGCCACTTCCTTTTTTATGAAAAGACACCCTCCCTCATCCTTTCAGGATTCCAAGTTAACATTTTCCCTGGGAACCCCTGATCTGTGAACACCCACCACCCCACCACAATTGCCCTGATAAAATAATTGAGAATCACATGTTTGAGGATTTTTGTGGTGAGTTCCCTCTTTTGCATCAGTCTTCTGAATCTGGGATGCTGTCCATTCTTGTTTTCTACTAATTTAGGCATTGATTATAAATATTCTTTGACCCATTCCTCCTTTATTCTTTCACTTTGCTGCTGTTCCTTGATTTTTAATACTTTTCTTTGTTCTCATCTATATTTTTCACATCCTTCAAGGGCCTAGTAGAGCCCTCTCTTAAGTGCCCTTTTATACATTTCAATTATCAGTCAAACCCACAATATTTAGAAAAACCCTTGAGTTCTGTTATGTGTATACATATCTTACCTCTTACTAGTATATTTGTAAGATCTTTAAAGATGGTGACAAATATCTTTTTTTCACTATTTACTACAGCTAAAAGTCCAATACAAAATCAATACCAGTACTCAGAAATCACTGATTGATTGATCATATAATTGATTGCCTTGTTGATAGGCCATGGCTTCTATCTTCTCTACTTTTAGGTATGTGGAGAGCAAATATTATACCATTCAGGGAGACTACATTGATAGCATGGAAGGGATTACTGTTTTGGTGGGAGTCAAGCCTAATCTGTCTCTGGCCTTCACTGACCCCAAGCTAGCATTACAGTTATTTTTGAGACCCTGTACTCTGCTCCAGTTTAATCTACATGTCCCTGGAAAGTGGGATGGGGTTTGAAAAACCATCTTAACCACAGATGTTCATATCAGGAAGCCTATGAAGACAGGAGTAATTGAAAAGAGTAATTTCATATCTTCAACAAAGACAATGGGCAGGTTTACACTAGCTGTTATTTTCTTTGAGGTGATTATGGTTTATTTTTAAATGTCCCATTGTTAATGCCCTGGCTTTCATTGGGATGCTCAATCTAGAGATGGCTTCCAAACCTAACAAGATGGAACAACTCTCAGCTTCAAATTTCCCAGAAAATACTTTTATTTCTTTTACAGAAGCATTGATCCTCTTTCTGCTTTTTTCTACAATGAAATCCTGGGTTTTCATTTGTGTTAATTCATCCCCCCTTACTTTTGTAATCTGTCATATTTTTCTTTAAATAATTTCTAGACTGTGAGCTCAGGAACTTCTTTAGTCATTTTTCTATTATGTCCTTAGGCATTTTGACTATCAAATATTATGGTGGGGACCCTAAATCAGCATCTCTAAAAAATGGCTGATTCCTTGTCATTATTCTGATAGGATTTGATTTTCTATTAAAAGCTCAATTTTGTTTGTTTTTAATATTTTAATGAAATAAATGTTTTCTGAGAGATAAGATAAATAATGGTCTTAAAATAGTTGTCTGTGATAAGACATTTTGTTTTACTTACTATTTACAATGTATCTGAAAAGTTGACATTTTTGCTTCCTCTCCCTAAGCAACATGTCTTTATTTTCTTAATAAGGAAATTACTTTCAACTTTCTAGACTCATAGGTTATTTTAATAATTTAGCATCAACCCATGGGTTCTACTTCATTTAAACAATTGGGATTTTTTTTTAAGTAGCTGTCCTATCTTTTTTTATTTCTTAGTTCCCAGATTTAATCTAATCAGAGTTTTACTTTAGGAAATAAGTAACTGCCAACTATTGTAATGTGAACTACAAATGTGCTTTGTCTCCTCCTACTCTAATTTTCTCCCATTCCCTGAAGTAGATTCTAAGTAATAAGAATTTAAAGAGCTTATGTCTAAAACATAGGAATATTTTTCTTATACCTCTTTTTCTTATGTCATACTGTGTAGTTCTCAAAAACAGAGCAAAGAAATAAAAAGCAGAAACTTGGGTTTACATCCAATGCTGCTGTTGATATTTTTTTCTCATATGTTGAAGTTTTGCTTTGTTCTAGTTCATGAGAAATTGTCAGCTGTCAAGCACAATGAACTCCATAGGGAAAGGTGCTGAAAGTACCAGTCAAGTGTATATTCATTAATAGCTGTTGTGCAATATGTTTATAAGTTTGGATTGCTGCCTATTTTTTAACTGCAGGATAAATTTGAACAACTAAAAGGACATCTAACAAATACAAATGTACATAAGAGAATTAGAAATGTGAGAGATAAAACTTCTTAATCACATAATTATTTGTTTTTTTTTTGTTTGTTTGTTTGTTTTGTTATTGTGGTGCTGGGAATTGAACCCAGGGCCTTGTGCTTGCAAGGCAAGCACTGTACAAACTGAGCTATATCTCCAGCCCTCACATAATTATTTGGACAGCTGCCTATCATTTCACCTTTTCAAGAACTATAGTACTGAAAGCTGATATTATTTCTTAGGTCTTTTTCCTTGTCTAATATTTATGATACAGGGGATTTGTCATCTATTAAAGTAGAACTAGTATTTTTTGATATGTAGATTATTCTTGTTCAAAAATAAATTGAAGTTCTTTTCTTAAATTTTCTCCTTTTATAATATAAACTTACCTCTGTTTTAGAATGTAAATGTATTGAATTAACAATCCTCTAATAATTCCTAATTATTACTAATAACACCCCAATTTCCTCTTTAAAGTTTTTATTTTTAAATTGATTTGATTTCAATTATGTAAGGCTACCAAAAATGAAATCCTCACTCATTTTCTCAACCAAGCTGAAAGCAAGATGTGAATAGAATATTGCACTCAAAACAACTCAAGATGCAAAGCCTTAGTTATTGATACATACATACTAATATTCTACTTACGTATTTTGCTCTTTATATTAAGATCATATACATGCATTTATATATATTTATTTAAAAATTTTCCAATTGTATTAAATCTGGTTATGAAAGAAAAATTCATTCTTGTAATGCCAGAGAGTAAGAAAGTGCTCAAAACAGAAACTGAATAACCATATGTCCAAGGGACACCAGAGCCATCATATAGTGGAAAATTTGAACAATAAAATAGATAACCTAGTATTAGAATATAAGACATAAAAATACATGAGTCTATGGTGATATAAATAAATTATTAAATAAATAAATGAATAAATTAATAAATGATATGAAACAGACAACTCTCCCATACAAAAGAATTCTGAATTTATATAGTTTCTTCTCAAGGAGATGGAACACAATTTTCTACTTCTTAAATGGGCTGCATAGATTGATTTCCTTCCAAAAATTACAGTATGGAAAGGAGGAAAAAGAGACTGCAGTGAAAAAATTTGAAAAATACCACTGCAGCTAGGTGATCAAGATTAACACCAACAGAGATAAGTCATACTGACAGTATGTACCCTTGAAATTATATGACAAGAAGGTCACTTACTTCTGTGGTATTCCTCCCCTAAACCATAACCCAGTTTAGCCATGATAAAAGTATCAATAATCTCAAGTTGAGGAATATTCTACAAACTACCTGACCACCTCAAAACTTTTAAGATCAACAGAAACAAGGAAAGTTTTAGCAACTGTCACAGTATGGAGGAACCTAAGGAGATCTGTCATAAAAATGTAAAGGATATTCTGGAATAAAGAGAGGATCAATTGTAAAAGTAGGTAAATATAAATAAAGTAGGCATTTTGATTAATAATTTAATAATAATGTGTCAATATTGGTTTATGAGTTGTGACAAATGAACCATATTAATGTGTAAACAGTAAGGAAAACTAGGTGTGGTATATCCAAGAACTTTGAAATATTTTTGCAACCTTTCTTAAATCAAAAACTATTTCATAATTAAACATTAGTTTAAAAAAAGAAATGTATTTATTTGATTCAGGATTTGACCCAGAGCTACAGTCTAGTGAAATTTTCTTAGAGGAAGAACATTAACTATACCATTCATTTCTATTAATATGTGTTTACCTGATTACTCTCAAATTAAGTTGATCCAATAAAACATAATGTAACTGAGCAGGAGGAATTGATAAAGAGAAACAGCAATGATGAACTCTAGGCAGCATGAGGATTGAAGAAGACATATACCCCACTTTGCTTTTGAAGTTGATCCCACTCCTTTGAAGTACTGGCCACCTCCTCTTCTCATTGTAGTTATTTTCAGACACATTTACTCCCCTTCATTCTGTAAATATCTTAGTATCAAACTTTCTGTCTTTCTCTGTAAACATAACTACTCCTGCAGTTGACTTTCATCAATCCAACATATTAGTTAGGATTAGGTTTGGCTATATATAATAGAAAAGCCCCATAAAATGATGTAAACAAGACTGAGGCTTATTTTACTCTCATATAAAAAAGTCCAGAGGTAGACAGGCCTGATATATAACAGCTCCATAGTTCTTTTTTCTACTGTACTATTCTCAGCTACCTCACGGTCCAAGGTGACTGCTAGATTTCAGCCATTCAATGAACACAGAAGGGAAGAGAAATGTAAGGACATGCCCTTTCTTTTAAGGAGATTTAACAGAAGATCCATAATGAATTTCCACTTAGATCTCACTGGAAGAATGTAATCACATATCTAGCTACCAGGGAAGCTAAGAACTGTGTCTCTACACAGAAAGGCAATATACCAAGGTTTTTGAAATGAATATTAAAGTGGGTCTTTACCACTCTCTGTCATCTCATTTTTCAGTTCTGTAACCTTATTCCAATGATTTTATGATCCATCTCACCTACCTACACCTATGGTCATATCTAAGACAGTGCTAATAAATGCAACATCACTGAAATCTCAATGTCAAACATCCTATTCTCCCAACCATCTCTTACCTACTAAGTTCATCCCCTCTGGTACTTACTGCCATCAGCCAGTTCTTTGACTCCACTGGGTCCTCCATCAATTTGCTCTTCATTTCCCAGACCAACAGGTTTAAAATCCACCACCCAGCATTATAATCCCACCCTGATATGCACTCTCAACTCCTTTGTTGCCCTTCTCCATACCTGCTTGGATAAACTTTACCTTGGTATATGCCTGCACCCAAAAAACTAAATATGGTAAGACAAAAATACCACTATGGTGAATTGGCTTGTCTTAAATTCATAACCACCAAACATATCTAGACCTTCAGTACAATCTTCCATCAGCACTTAGGTTTTCTAGTCAATTCTCTATCCTACTATTCTAGTTGATTATTTCACACCTCCTTCCTGTTCAAACATCAAATACTTGTCTCCTCTCCTCAGTCAGCTAATCACCTTGCTGCTGCTTTTCTTCTCTAAGAGAACAGAAGCAAGGCTCAAGATATAGCTCAGTTGGTAGAGTGCTTGCCTCACATGCACATAAGCCCTGGGTTCAATCCCCAGTCAGTCCCTAGGGAAAGACAAAGGAATTGGAGGTGAGAGGGATAAAAGTAAGGATAACCAAAAGGAGGTACTCAGACAATCAAGAATTTGGAGGGGTGAGCAAGCAGTTGTGGTAAAATTGCACCTTTTCCCTTGAACTGTTTTTGATCAACAGCAAGAAGATGAGTTCATAAAGAAAGAGAGCAAAGAATGGGGGGGTGCAGTGTATATTAAGTAGATTTTTCAACTTCATAATACAAGAACGGACTTTACAACAAAGAGTGCCACTCACTCACAAACATTGGCCTGTGTGACTTGGAGTTTCCCAGCTTTGGCTGCCTTCCCCATCACTATGCCTAAGTGGCATACCTTGTTAGAAATGTAGTGAGCAGTATTCCTATAATGTTTACTCAGAAAATGTTTACTGAAAGCTAATTACCTACATGGTGTGTGCAGAATATGAAAAGGGATCAAATGTGGATCTATGCTGTTATCAGTTGTCAGAACAGTGATTCTCACACTTTAAAATACACTTGTTAAAATGCAGATTCTACAAAAAACTCTACACCAAGAATACAAATAGTCGAACCAACAAATGGGCAAAGGAAATGAACAGACACTTCACAGAAGATCTACTAGCAATCAGCAGATATATGAAAAAATGTTCAACATCTCTAGTAATAAGAGAAATGCAAATCAAAACCACCCTAAGATTCCATCTCACCCCAATTAGAATGGCAATTATCAAGAATACAAGCAACAATAGGTGTTGGCGAGAATGTGGGGAAAAAGGTACACTTATACATTGCTGGTGGGGCTAGTAGATCTTCTGTGAAGTGTCTGTTCATTTCCTTTGCCCATTTGTTGGTTCGACCCAGCTATCCCACTCCTTGGCCTATACCCAAAGGACTTAAAATCAGCATACTGGAGATGGTGGCCTTGCCTGCCCAACGGCCAATGCGCCTGTGGTCCCCGGAAAAGGGAGCACATTCCTGGAGGTGATCAGGGTGCGGGAGTGGGCGCAGTACTGTGGGGAAGTCCCAAGGACGGGTTTCCAGAGTGGGGGCGGTGGGAGACCCAGGGGCTTGTGAGAGCCCCTGTAGGCTGGGAGGTTGGGGACCATGGGGCACAGTTTCCTGTGGAGGGGATTCCCTTTCTGGGTCCCCAGGTGCAGAGGCAGGGCCAGGGTACCCCTGATGCAGCCGCTGGGGTGTTTGTTCCCCACCAGGTGTAGCTCTCTGCACCAAGTTGCACCCGAATCCAGCTGCAGCCATGGGAAACACCACAAGCCACCAGGTGTCTGGGGAACTTCAAGGCGCCAAGGCTGCATGCGCGGAGAGCAACGGCGGCCGTGCCCCAGGCAAGAAGCACAAGATCATGGTGAGGAGCACCAGCGACCCAAGTGTCTTCAGCCTGCTGGACTCCAAGGTACTCGGTTTCATGCCCCCTACCGTGGCGGTGCAGCTGCTGCTTGGCTTCCGGACTCCTCCTCCTTTCCTTGGCTCCCTTACATCACATTAAACTGTGTTACCGGGATTTATTTATTTTTTTTAATTAAAGGGATATTCCAGGGAGGGAGGTGTTGGATTGTAAATTCTTCTTGTGGTAAATTCTTGTGTTGGATTGTAAATTCTTCTTATTTTGTGCCGCCTCAATATAAGGCAGATGTGGAGATCTTGTTTTCTTCATGGTTTTACCAAGCCTTGAATCACATATTTAGGGCAGGGACCATAGATACCTCTGCCGCCTTCACCATCCTTGGTTCTTCTAATAATTTATAGGTTGTAAGCTGTGGTGGAAAACTTGAGGGGGTAGATTGTTTGAGTTGCTGGCCCTAGCTCATTTGCTTACATTTTCCTTGAAATGGCTAAGTGAATTTTTTTCCTGGAATTTTCTATTTGTTTGGATTCTTTTTGCTCTTTTAGAAACTCTGCACTTTGGGTCCTTTTCCCCTTTGGCATGGTTGTGAGCACCCACCACTTGTTAACTAGAATACTTGTGCCTAGACATGGAGATCAATGAAGGGCATCATTTAGTTTACTGTCCCATTTTTGTCCTATATTTTGTAGTTGTGGTGACTGTGCTTTCAGGCCAGCTTCTCAAGTGGGAGAGCCAGTGATTCCCAGATAGCTCCACTCCACAGTAGTCCTTCAAAATGTTTCCTTAACCTAAAAGCAATAATCCATTGCTTCCCTGAAAAACTTGCTTTCGATTGAAGGAGTTACAGAAGAGGTCAATTGTGTTCCCCCCTAACAGAAAAGACAGATGGAGCTGACAGCAATGTGATTACCATCCTAATGTTTCTAATAACTTACAAGTGTCAGCATAAATACATTTAATTCTTTCTGGTAGGCTGTTCAGGGGTGAAATAGAAAAATGAAGGGACTGAGGCAATTGGGGGATAAGTTTGAGGCTTTAGAGAGAAATTAGTTTTATTTGCCACAGCAGTAGTACATGGTATTTGGATGCTATGGTTTATTTTTGTGGATCCCAATTGAGAACATCATCATAGAGGGAGAAATAAGAGTGGTTGAAAGGGGCATTTCATGGGGCTTTTTTCTATTCCTTTCTTTCCTCTCCCACTTCAGTACTTCTTCCTCATGATGTGGTCTGTCTACCCAGCCATCTGTATTTACTTTGTTAAAGCTTTCCCAAGGTGATCAACCTCATTGCATTTTTACTCCCTTTCATACATCAGTGACTCAGGATTTAAGTACATTGTATTTGTCAAAACATGACTGAAGTCGTTGGTGTCCTGAATTAAAGTCAAATTGTTCTGTGTAAATTGGGGCCTATTCTGGATCATTCTTTCCCTCACTCCAAGCTTGCCATTTGGAAAACAAGAAAATGGTTCATATAATTCTTATGGTCCCACCCAAATCTAAGGGGTTTTGACCGACCCTTTTCTTCCTTCCGTATTTTACTAAAGCCTCCTCAAACTATAATTTTAATTGTTGTTTTGCCAAATTGTTAATTTGGTTCTGCTGTTTTACTTAAAGTAATCAACCTTTTCTGTAGTCAGCTGCATTCAAATCCTACCACAGAATGTCATGTCATATGTGGAAGGTCTTTGCTCCAAATGTTGGAGCATTAGTAGTTTGTGACTTTCAGATTCTAAATGAAAAATCCTAAGTTGTAAAATAATTGATAAACAGTGGCAGTGGGGCCTCCATTGGATGCCAGCCTTTTTCAGCAGACTAATTCAATGGTTCTCAACCTTATTTATGTATTGGAATCACCTGAGATTTGTTTAAATACTTTATGGAAAATTTGAATCATTTACAAAGTAGGGAGAACAGTATAATAAACTCTGTGCACCTCTCACCAAGTTTAGAGATTGATCAAAGCATAAATGAATGTATATCATCCATACCCTAATCTACTATTCCTCCACCAATTTTTTTGAAGCAAATTCCATATGTTATAACAAATTATGATGTACCTCAAAAGATGAAGTTTTTTCTCTATTTTAACATAATCACAGTCTTATCTGGGATGATTTTAAAAATAGATTCCCAGATCCTATGTCTGAATCAGAATCTTAGGTTTTTCTTAGGCATATGCAAAAATTCCTATCTAATGCAGTCAGTCAGACAGAATGCATTGCTTTTAAAATATGGATATTAGGTTTTCTCTTATGCTAATTCCTTGTAATATTGTAAAAAAAATTCAGATTTTTTTTCTTTCTTTTAGTTAATTAAGTAATTAATCTGTGCTTCTGGGGCTGGAACCCAAGTCTTCATGTTTTCTAGGCAAGTGGTCTACCACTGAGCTACTTCCCCAGATGTGAATTTTATTTTAGATTTTGTGTCTAGTTTCTCAGACTGTTGTTTTGAGGAATAGAGAGACATACTACGGAAAGTAGACTTTTCCATTCCCTACCAGCACCACATACACAAAAATTCTAAGTAAATAAACTAGTCTTTTTTTAATGCACTTTATTTTTTTGGTAATATCTTTACTTAACAGTATAAAGTCCTTTTTACCTGTTACCAGTTTAAGGCAAGGTTTAGCAAATATTTTCTGTAAGGGACCACATGGTAAATAATTTAGACTATGTGGATAATACAGTCTTTCACAACTGCTTCCAGGGTGGTGTGAAAACACTGTAGATATTAGGCATATAAATGAGTGTAGCTATATTTCAGTAAAAACTTTATAAAAGCACCTGGCTTACTGGCTGCAGTTTGCCAACTACTGGTCTAAAGTGATGGTAATAAAGAAAACCTAAGGAGTTAATATTTTTCAGAATCCTGCAAACTTTATTTGATTATATAATTGTTTTTGTTAAAGAAAAATGTTTTTATTGTCTTTTGCTGTTTAAGGGACCAAAATTTGCATTCCTATACCTCAAATAGAATAAACCTGTCATAGGTGAGCAAGTATGATTTCATAATCACTTTTTTGTTCTTGTACTGCCTCTCACTAGCTAGGCCAAGTTCTGTACCACTAAGCTACATTTCCACCCACTATTTCTCCATTTTATAAAATCAATGATCTGTTTTTTTATTTTAATTAATTAACTGATTAATCTGTGGTTCTGGGGCTTGAACCCAGGGCCTTGCATAGGCTAGGCAAGTGCTCTGGCACTGTGCTACTTCCCCAGACCTTTAATATTAAATTTTTAATGTCCCTTCTTGTGTAACTTATTAGCTAAAATAGAGTTTATAAATTTTTTATGAAGTTTGGTATCTGTAACTTTCTTTAGAGTTGATAATTGAGGGATGTTTATAGTTGCTTGTGAAAAATATATACCTGACTTAATTTTTAAAAATATAGCCATCTTTTGTTTTTATTATTTTCTCTCTCTTAAGAGATACTCAGGAGCATGTTATAATTGCCTGCCTATGAATTAAACTGGCAGTAGGGAGTAGGGTTTTCTTTTTCTTTTCTTTTATTTTTTAAAGGACAATCTTGAGGCTCTGAAAGGGTAAGTAATATATGCAAACTCAAGAGTTAGAGTATGATTTATGCAGCACTTGAGCATAAGCCATTTGACCATTTTTGATTCAAGATGAGTTAAGAACCAAAGTTGTTGGAAGGGTTGGAAACATATGTCCAAGATGATATAGATAAAGAGATCGGGTCAATATAGTACTTTTTTACACAAGGGACACAGTGGATTAGGGATATGGGAAGTCATTGATATAATACTATAGTTACCACTTGGTTTTCTATATTCTGTCTCCATAAAGGAACTTGACTCACCTTATGTTTTCTTCTAAAGTCATAATGACTTCATTACCATCTTGGATCTCCCTGTGGGGAGAGAACCAATACAAGATTTTTGTAGTTGGATAGTGGGTTCATGATCCATCAGAGGTAAGGCTTTGATCTCCAAAAGTCACCATGACTTAGCAGCCTCATTTTAACTATCATTGCTCTCTGAACTGATGGTAGCAGTTCCCTTACCCTAAAGTATTCCTCTTGATAAAAGATGGAGATGTTGAGTGTGATCATTTGTAACTTTTAGTAGATGCAGAGAGAAGGATGGGTGGAAGAGTGGGATTCAAAAATGGAATTCAAGAATTTTTTTTTCTGCTTATTGTTTCAGCCTATGGTTACCAGTCAGCTTGGCATGATTAGCAATTTGACCCATGTCAAGAAATCTTATTTTGAGGTGTTTTATGCTTTAAAACTAGATTCTATGGAAAGATCTGAGACATCTTGTCAAGGTAATTTTATAATATTTGCTCTCTTTTGCCTTGTCTTCTAGTAACCCAGAAGTGGTTTTTAAATTTCCTTCTTGAAAGTAATCTTTTAATTTTGTTTTTTATTTCCATTTCTTCTCAGGAATCTTCTGAATCCTTTATATATGTGCACATATTTCTTATATAAGCATTTACATCCTATTCTTTATACCAAAATGTCTCAGTCTAGTGTACTTTAACTTTTTAACCAAGTATCTACAGTAAGACATTTTGCATTGAAACCCAATACACACATACCAGATAAACAGAAGTGCTATATGTGGTATAATGTTTGCCTTTATTCTCTGTGATGTACTCTTTTCTGTGTTTTAAAAATATTTATTTATTTATTTGTTATGGTACTGAAATTAAAATCAGAGACCCTCTAACAACTGAGCCATAACCACAACCCCTTTTGTTTTGAAACAGGTTCTCACTAAGTTGCTGTGATTAGTCTTGAACTTGAAATCCTCCTGCCTCAGCCTTTTGGGTCACTGGGATTACAGGCTTTTGCCACAGCATGTGGCTGCTATTGTATTTTTTAGTGCATTAGTGAACTGTAGCCTATTATTTGAAAACTCTTTCTAGTAATATTTCATGTTTTCCATTGACCTTTGGTGGAATCACCCAGCAGAGACTAGATGTGCCTTGTTTGTCTTACTAAGCTGCCTCAACTTAATCTGCCAGTTTGGTAAATCGATTGGCAGTTCTGTAGTTTTATGAGGCCCTACAAGTTTAGTAGTCATTGGGGAAAAGTAACTTAAAAATCAACCACACACACAATATCAGGCAATTCTTTTGCATCTAATCAAAATTTTGTAAATTTTTGATTTAAAAAATTCCCTGGTATGGGAAAAGATCTCTATATACTTTTCTTTCTTATTCTTTTTTTTTTTTCTTGCAGTGCTGAGGATTGAACCCAGGGCCTTGTGCTTGCAAGGCAACTTTACCAGCTGAGCTATATCCTCAGCCCCTTTTTTTTCCTATAATATTATTTTTTCCAAGACATTCATCTCTACTTATTTTACTATGTCAGTAATGCAAATATTCTCCAAACCATATTCATAATTACTGTTTTATTACTTTACAGTAAGAGCTATTACTGTCTAAGGAACTGTGCACTGTATTTACACTGAATATTATTCTCACTTTGAGTTCAAAACCAATCTCTGATACTAAGTAGTTTTACCATTGTGGACAAGGCCCTCAATTCTTTTGGTTCTGTATTCCATAACAATAAAATCAGGGGTTGGACTCAGTGTTTCTCAGCAATCACAAGTCCTTAAGTGAAACATATTAAATATCACAGGGCATAAGTGTGACATGTTTTTTTCTAAAACTGCATAGTATAATAATTATTTAGGAAATTTTGGATAATAATGTTTTCATTATATAAGCTCTCAAAATTAAGCCAGACATTCTCTTTGACTGGTGGGCAGAGATTTAAAAGTGTTTAAAGATACCAAATTAAATCATGAGGCCACTGGTAACTGCATTTTTGCATTATATGATTCTGGCAAATCAACCAATGAATAATAGTCAATCATAACTATACAGAGAGAATACCAGCATACTTTTGATATTTCTCACTTCCCTCTTTCACCTAATTTCCCAATCCATTCTAGTAAGCCTTAGAATACATTTTTATTAGGTTTTAATTCACACTGTTTAGTGTAGCTGGTTACTTAACCAATTTGTATTTCTTTTTTGGATGATGATGATGATAAGGAAATTAAAAAAAAAAAAAAAAACTATTCTGTGTACTTCCCAGCAGTGTTTTGTGGATTACATGACATAGTAACTGGATGTGCTTTGGAAAGTTTTTAAGATATTGTAAAATATCACTGTATTTATTAATTTTGCTTTTGCTTCATATATGCTTAACTGAAATCAGTTGTTTAAATGAACTATTATAATCTTCCACTGGAGAATATTAAACATTTTTTAAAATCTTTAAACAAAATCAGTTTATTTTATTGTCAACTTTTTCCTTCTAGGATGCATTATTTTTTCCATTTTTGAAGTATAATTTACATACCATAAAATTCATCTTTTTAAATTGTATGGTTTCATAAGTTTTAGTATATTCAGAGTTGTGTTACATTACCAGTAGTTCCACAACATTTTTATCATCCCCAGAAAAAACCCTGTACCCATTTGCAGTCACTTTCCATTCCTTCCTCTCTCATACTCCTATCAACCACAAGTCTACTTTATGTCTTTATGGATTTTTCTATTCATGGTATTTTTTGTGAGACTCTTTCACTTAGCTTAATGTTTTCACAGTTCATTCATATTGAAACATGTATCTTTTTTATGACATAATAATATTCCATGGTATGGACATACCATTTTGTTTACCTGTTATTGATAGATATTTGTATTGTTTCTGTTTTTTTGGTACTATAAACATTAACATATGAGTTTTCATGTGGGCACATATATCTTGGATATATACCTGGGAATGTAACTGTTGGGTCATGTGGTAACTTTCTGTTTAACTCTTTGAAGTAGCTAGGTTATTGTAGATTCCCACTGGCAATGGGACTACTGTAGTTTGAAAGTACCAACTTCTCCACCTTTGCCAGTATTCATTAGTTTGTCATTTTAATTATAGCCATCCTAGTGAGTATGAAATGGCATCTTATTGTGGTTTTGATTTGCACTTCCCTAATGACTATTACATAGCTCTTGTTTTTATTGCTGCAGTCCTTGTAGTATTAGAAATCATAGAATTTATAACCTTGTTATGTGTTACATGGATGGGGTAAAAATGAAATCTAATTTGTTCACATTGAAAGTTTGCAAGGCCTCTTCATATCCATTATCTCTTTAGTTTCCTCAATAACATTGAAAGTAGGGCAAGGATTCTTTTTATTTTTATGGATGAGGAAACTGTGGTAAAGGCATTTTTCAAGATTGTAAATCTGATAAATAGGGTAGCTCTTTTCTTAGCTCAAGTCTATGATCCCTCGCCTCTTCATGGAATCTTTTTGCCATGTTAGGCAACTTTCTCCTTGCACTACTTGACACTTGTAGACCCAATGGGTTAAAAGTTATTATCCATGACTTCTATATTTAATATTAGTGGCCATGTATTTTTCTAAGCATTGTCCTAATATTTGTACTTTTCCTCATATTTGTGGAAATATCTTTTAGATCTATCCAGCTCACCCCTTGGGTCTTATGGTCAAGAAATGTATGTATTTTGATCTGAAAAGAGATTCCAATCCCCACCCATCCTTCCTCCTCACCTACTCCAAGTTTTTATTAACAAGGACACTAATATTTCTGTAAGTATCCTGAGAATATTGCTGGAGGATCTGGGAAACTGCAGGATTAATTTGGCCAAAATTCAATAATCCTAGAGATTGGGATTACTATAAAGGTATATTGAGATTATAAATCATATACAAATGAATAGCACTATAGACTCCTTTTATCAAGGTTGGTTTGTTAACTTATTTAGGAACTAAAATCAAAGCTTATAGTTGTCTCTGTTCCTGAAAAAAACAAGGACCACAGTGTATTCTAGAACCAATTTCTGAGATTTCTATTCCAACACGAGATAAGGAATACTTATTATTTGGGGATATACAAAAGAGTTACAAATGTTGCTTGCATAAAATTGACTTCTGTATTTGTTCTCATTGATTCTCACTAAGATTACATTTGCCATTTAAAGCAAATCCTCCATAGTTGTTGTATATAAGATTTTTGTTTTAGCTCTATTAAGATTAGCAGATCTTGATGCTTAGAGTTTCTGCCATGAACTGGGAATTTTCCAAATTTTCTGTAATAAGAATGTATTATTGTTACATACTGGAGTAGATATACTATTGAAAGGAGATAAAGATAGGTGTTCTTAACAATCCCAGAAAGCTCTAAGAAAGAGTAAGTTGATAGTTTGTTCATACGACTAATGTTATTCTTTTTAATTTTTTGGTCTCTTTGTGTGATCCAACCTTACTTCCTGAGCCCACTCATGTTATGCTGAACCATCTCTATGCATTATCTATTAAGGCAAGTGGTGTCCTTGGTTCTTCATATCTCAGCTATATGAAAGACTAAGAGTAACTTGTTGTGCAGTGGTTAATTGCTCAGCTACTTTATTTTACCTGAAGGAGACAGTAATGGTTAAGAAGAACTAACTTTTTAGCCAGTGGGTCATTTGATTCTAATTCCATTCTCTGTGTCTGTGTTCTGGCTAACTGAATTGTCCAATGATTGAACAGTCTATTTTATTTCCCAGTTTCTTTTTGGGTGGCTAGAACATTTATGCCACCTACTTATGTGAGTTCATAGCAGTAAGACATCATTTGCAGAAAGTCAAGTTTAGTTTCTAGTTCAAAGAATACTTGAATATGATAGTAAGACTTCTTTCTCCCATTTTAAATGTGGAATTGAGCTACTTCTGGCTTCCACTATCATATATACCCAAATGCTTGCTTCTGTCCTGTACAGTAGGTAAAGGAGAAATGTGACCAGACTTGCCCTGTCCCCTCTAGCTTTAGAGTCCTCCTTGCTTTCTCTGCTATTTTAGATTCTAGGATGAAAATTTCTGTTCTGTTCTATCTTGTCATGTCTGAGGTTAGGCTATTAGAATAAACTTATATTGCTCTGTGACTGTCAAGCTAGCTGATCATGATCAGAATGACCTGGGGAAGTTTGTGAACATACAGATTCTGTGATTCAGTTTGTGAGCATACAGATTCAGTGATTCCATCTCCAAAGATTTCAAATAAGAGCATCAAGATTCAGTCACATCCCCAAACTTTTTGTGTTATTTTAATTTTGAAACAGGGTCTCACTAAGTTTCTGAGGCTGTCTTTGAACTTGTGATCCTCCTGCCTCAGCCTCCCAAGTCACTGAGATTATTGCCATGCAGCACCATGCATGGCACACTGCTTTTATTTCTTAGATGTGTGTAGCTAGATTAGGAAAATCTTTGGTAGAGCAACTGTAATAGATTGTATGGTTATATAGAAAATTTAAAAATATATTTTTGAATTCAACTTTTATAATTACCTTGTGAGCTATTACTTTTAACCCCAGTTTTATAGATAAACTAAGGATAAGAGAAAGTCAAATTGCTATTAATTAACAGAAAGGACTGAGGTCCAGTCTCCTTATCCTAATTCCATGTTATATCCTCTGTGTCATCATGCCAGGTTTACCAAATAGGTTTTTCTTTGACCTGCTTCTCATTTCTACAAAATTTTTTCTGGGATTGTGTGTGCTGGTGTGTTTTCCTATGGCATGTGCATGCTAGGCATGTGCTGAGCTCCACCTCGTATTTTTATTTAATTTTGAGATAGAATCTACTAAGTTGCCCAGGCTGAGATTGAATTTGCCATAGCCTCCTGAGTAACTAGTATTACAGGAATACAACACCATGCCCAACTGAAGTTGAATTTTTACCCACATTCTGTAATATTTAGGCTATGTGTCAGCATACTCTGGTCAAAGTGTTAACCTGAGATGCATTTATTATGGATAATACAGTACGGGGGAAAGATAGGAAAATATATTGGTTTCTAAATTAGATTGACTTGGATTCTTTGGGTACTTAAAAGAAATGACACATGATTCCATCAAGGCCAAACTTGAGTTGGCTTGTGTTTTCTAAAGTATCTATTTCTGGTCTACTTGACTTGTGACCTTTTGCTTTATCCCTTCTAAATCCACCCTGCTTGTCCTGCAATGACAAGGACCAATGACAGAAGTTGTTCAGGGACATCCTGAATCTCTCTTCCCCTTTCCCTCTGGCCTCTTTGGTAACCATTCAGCAGCACATATGCAGTTCTGGGTGCCACCTGTCTTTGCTTAACAACCTCTGGCTCCAGGGCACTTAAATTGACTGAAGATGAACTGCTTCATGTTTTCTGTCCAGTTACACTTTTCATGCACTCATTCATATTGTGAAAGAAGCTCCTGTCTTGAGTTTTTCTTTTGTCAGAAATCAGAAGGCCTAAGGTAATATGTTATGTATTTTAAGACCTCAAGTAATTTTTTGCATACTTCTCTACTACTTGGGATCTAATTTCCCTTCACGACTGCTTCCAAAGTCCTTAATAGTGACAGTTTTTGAGAAGATGAAGTAAAGATATTGGGTATCTGAAGGAGTCAAGATAGTGCAAGCCTGTGTACCTAGATCTTAAGGGGGGAAATTTTGTCTTCCATTCCCACTGATAACTCAGAACTGTGATCCTACAGCTCTTCTTAATTTCAGGGATTTCTGATATCAATTACAAAATTGAAGCTTTGGGCCATAACTACAAGTTGGGGGTTGGAACTGAATAGTGGCATGGGTGTTGTCCTTAACAGGGCCTTATAAAATAAGAGAAAGGGAATTTGGACAGGCTAAGGACATTTTAAATACACAAATGTTTGGGAATGTTTGTGATAACCTGAAGGTGGTGTTTCTCTTCCCCAGTTAGTAGAGTTGCATTTTGCAGATTGTCTGGGAGAGTGATTTATAGTTAGAGTATCTATAGATGAAATAAAAGGAATTGACAATCCAGAGATCCACCAGATCAAGAGCTAGTCTGAGCTCAGAGGATTCTGAGGGTAGCATCATATTTTCTGATGCAGCAGAGAACTGTGGTAGCAACTACAATTAGATGAACTAAAATTTCAGGAGAAAAAGTAGAACTGTCCAAGGTGAGCTGACATCAATAGTCATTTTATCCTCTGGGGCCATTTGCTGATTATGGGTCTGGACTGTGTATGACCTTTGCCTAGTCAGAGGATATCTGTTAAGGTAATAAAGCTCCTAGCAGTATGAGCTAATAGAGTGTGAGTTGAAAACTTGAGGGACTTCAGACATGCAGCTGGTTTTCCCCCAAAGACACTTACTATATGGGAAGTGAAAAGAGACACCACAAAATCTTACAGGAAGCAGAGTAAAATCTCTTAAAGATGCATGATGCTCAGGTCATAAAGACTAACTAAAGCAAGGGGACTTAACTGAAGCACATGATTTCAAAATATTTTCCAAGTATTAAAGTAAGGTATAGTATTATAACTAAAGATCTTCCCAAAATGTTTTTGAAGAAGCAAACTGAATACCAGAAAAAAATTCAAGGATACCTGTCAGAATAAAACATATCCACCTCTCAACATGGTAAACAGCTACCATGATTGACAGTCAATCAAAAGTTACTAGGTCTTGGCCTATACCCAAAGGACTTAAAATCAGCATACTACAGATATACAGCCACATCAATGTTCATAGCTGCTCTATTCACCATAGCCAGATTGTGGAACCAACCTAAATGTCCTTCAATTGATGAATGGATAAAGAAACTGTGGTATATATATATATATACAATGGAATATTACTCAGCTATAAAGAATGATAAAATTATGGCATTTGCAGGCAAAAGGATGAAATTGGAGAATATATGCTAAGTGAGATAAGCCAATCTCAAAAAACCAAAGGACAAATGATATCACTAATAAGTGTATGATGACACATAATGTGGGGTGGGAGGGTTTAGGGTTAAAGTTAGGGTTAGGGAGGGGGGAAAGAATGAAGGAAGGAAGGACTGTACAGAGGGAAAAGAGGGGTGGGAGGGTGGGGGAAGGGAAAAATAACAGAATGAATCAAACAATATTACCCTATGTAAATTTATGATTACACAAATGGTATACAAACAGAGAAACAACATGTATCCCATTTGTTTACAATAAAAAGAAAAAAAACAAAAAACAAAAAACAAAAAAAAATGTTAAAAAAAATTACTAGGAAGTCTTCTAGGCAAGATGGAATAACATGAACTAGATTTACCCTGCCACCAAAGACAACATTCCAGACACATTATATGAGCAAATAGTTTTCAGACATTGTCTTAGTCTATTTGTGCAGCAGTAACAGAACACTGAAGATTCAGTAATTTGCCAAGAAGCCAAGCATGGTGATACATACCTGAAATCCCAGCAACCCCAGAGGCTGAGGCAGGAAGAAGACAAGTTCAAGGCCAGCAGTCTCTAACTTAGTGAAGTCCTGAGCATCTTAGTGAGAACTGTTTCAAAAATTTTAAAAATGGTCGGTACATGGCTCTGGTTAAGTACCTCTAGATTAAAACCCAGGTACAAATGCATACACACCATATTTGTATATGTACACATACACATATAAAACATTTATTGATTACAGTTTTGGAGACTTGGAAGTCAAGAACAAGGGGCTAGTATCTGACTAGGGCCTTTGTGCTATGTCATCCCATGTGGAGGGTGGAGCTCAATCTTTTATAAGGAATTCACAACTATGATAATAAACCCCCTCTCACATTAACAGTGTTAATACACAAATGATGCAGAATTTTCATGGCCTAATCACCTCTAATTTTTACTATAATGGTATTTAATTTTCTAACATACTTTTTGGGAGATACATTCAAACTACCATAGATATTAAATACCAAGTAATGAAGAATGAAGACCTCTGATATATGGGAAACAAATAAAGTGGACCTTTTTATTGATTGCCTCAGCTTACTACCCTGAGAATATTTCTGAGGTATGACTGGAAATTTCTGAGTTATGAATTTACAGCCTACTGAACTGCCTAAGTTGAGCACATGGAGTACAGAACAGAAGGGTTTTCCATTAGTAGTAGGGAACATTTCTCTCAAGACTGAATGCTGATAGTAGGCATAAAAATAACCCTCCAAAGATATCTTTGTATTCATACCCAAATCTATAATTAGTTTAGCTTATATGCCAAAGTGTATCTAATATTATAGATGGAATTAAGGTTAGCTTGAAATGGGGAGTTTGCCTTGGATTATTCAGTTGGACCCAACTATAAATGGAAGAAGCTCTGAGTGATGTGATGTGAAAAGATATTGACTTATTTGCTGACTTTGAATTGGAAAAAGAGGATAATAAACCAAGTCATGTAGGTAGTCCCTGGGAGCTAGAAATTAAGGAAATGGATTCTCTCCTAGAGACTTCAGGAAAGAGAAGCTTTAATATTAACCCAGAGAGACTCATTTTGGAGTTAGGAACCAAAGAAATGTAAGATAATTTGTGTTGTTTTATGCCACTGAATTTGCTGTAATTTGTCACAGTGGTCATAGAAAAACTAATGCAAAATCTAAATCTTAAAGTGCCAAGTCATGGGGATCAAGTTACTTCAACATATCTGCATCTCAGAAAAAAGATTAAACATATGAACAGAAAAATAATACCTAGCACCAAGCAAAGACAAAATTTACCATATCTGATATCTAATAAAAAATGAAGCATTCAAAAAACAGGAAAATTATGCCATAATGAGAAAAAAATAATTGAAATTGACTCAAACCCTACAGAGAATAAATACAGCAGACAATGGAGAGTAAAATATATAATTTTTCTACATATTTGGAAAGATTAACCATATGTCCACACATGTACATATATATATCACTTGAGCTTAAAGAGATTAGAACTGTAAATCATGAGAGGAAAAATACTCAGAAAATCATTAAACATTGCTGTTGGATATGGAAAAGGAAAAACCCCAAAATAGTGAGGCCTGAGAAAAGGGAGTGAAAAACAAATCCATACATTAATAGCATTGATTCTTTCCCAGTACATTCTTGCCCAATGACAGAACAATCCCACAGAAAGGAATCCAAAGCATTAATCCTTCCCCAGATAAATCCTTTCCCAGTGGCAGTACAATGGGACCCTGAAGGGAAAGAGATAATTACTGAACACTAACCCTAGACCCTCCATTCTTCAAGTAAAAGTACTGCCCAGTAAAAACAAATTTTCAAATTTTCACAAAGCTGTTTCCTGAGCGCTCAAACAGCTGACTCTAGACCCCCTCCCATTTCACCCAGTAAGACAGACCCCAAATTTCTGATGCACAAGCAGACAAGTTTATTACTTAAGTCACCTCTCAGCATAAGTTATATAAACCCAGTCTCCTCCTTTATTCAGTGGCCCATTTTCCACCAGGAGAGTGGGTCCAGTGGTGTCACCCTATTCCCACCATTCATCCAGTCTTGCATGAGACTTCATTCCTGAATAAAGTGCTGATCTGTGAAGTTTGTGTCCACACCAGTCTTTTTGTGCTAACAATTGCAAAACAATACAAACCACTCAAAATGAAACAAATGAAAAAGACTTTTAAAAATAAAAAATGCAGGGAAATTCAAGATGGTGGACTAGGGGAATGCTGTATTTCTTGTTGTTCCATGAACTGGAATTTGAGCAGTAGGAATACTCCTTTGAGAGGTTGGTGAAAGAGAAATTTCATAAAACAGTATTGGGTCATCAAAGTATCATAGAGACTCAGAAGTTTGGATACAAGTTTACGTAGAGGGAAATGAAAGGGAGGAGGGGTATAAAAAATGATGGAATGGGACAGACATCACTACCCTATGTACATGTATGATTACAAGAATGGTATGAATCTACACCGTGCACAACCATAGAAACAAAATTATGTACCCCATTGTGTACAATGAATCAAAATGCAGTCTTTAAAAATATAAATATGTAGTTTTTAAAAAAAGACTACATTAGAGCTAAGCAGTTTGCAGTGTTGGTTCAACAGAGGGAGTGAGAATGCAGAGAAACACAATAGATTTTGTAAGAAAAATTCTGAGATCAGAAAAGCAGCCTGCCCTCAGCTGATCCAGAGACTGCACTGTACATGTGGTTTACCAACTGGTGCCAAAGAACTGAGGCAGAAGGCATCTTGAGGTGGCCATGCTGTAGCACCTGCTGCAGGAACTGGGAGATCTGAGCAAATGCAGTTATGTTACTATCTTGGGTGCTGGATTTGTTGTCTATCTTCAACACAGAATTGAAGAACAAGACACAGAGATAACAAGCAAGAAGCAGGCATATTGCCAAAGGTAACAGAGATAGACTTTTCTGAAGAGAAGTGGTCCCAGAACTAGGAATCCATTGGGTGGGTTTTGGCCTGTTCTTTTTATGGTCTCTGGAATTTTCTCCTTTCCTTATCTTTTTCCCTGTCTACACACTGCTTACTGTTATCAGTTGGTTCCATCTCTGTCCATGTGTCTGTTTTAGCTTTTCTATTAGACAACTGGCCCCTGCCCTTTGCTTTGGGGCACAGAGCATATTTTACCCAGGGGAATTCAAACCAGAAAGGTGAAGAGGAGCCCAACTCACTTTCCCCTTTGAGTCTGGTGGCTTGCAGAACCAGGTCAGGAATTTGAACAGGTAGGTGTATAAGTTCAAGAACCAAACCCAAGAAACCTGGAAAGTCTGTGTCCATGGGCAGGAGAGGGGTGAAGGATTGGTTTCCCTGTCCCACAAGTGGTGATTCCTGGAATCCAGACTCCCAGCAAAGCAAGGGTAAGTACTGGGCCCTACGTGTTGATCCAGTTTCTCCAGAGAAGTCACCATGCCTGAGATCTGATTAGACTTAAGCCCCACCTACAGAAACTACACACTTAGAACTCTGCAGCAGTCACACCTGGGAGTGCAGTGATCTGGTCAATGCTGACAGAACTCCAGATGACAGGACTTCCCATCCCATCTTACCTTGTAATGGTGAGAAGGGAAGCAGAGAATTTTTGAACTCCAACTGACAACTTGGTGAGCAACACAAAAAGAGGAATGTTAAAATAACCCTTTGCCCTTATGTTCATGCTCAGTACATCGTTCAAGAACAAATGGAAAGAAAGACAGTTAGACATAGATAATGAAAAGTGAAAAGGCACCCAGACACACCACTCCAGATATGGGAACTCACAAGAGACTTTATTAGGTAGACTAACAGAGTCTACCCTGAAGAGAGAGAAAGAGGCTGCGAGAGACAGCATGGCAGGGTAGCTTTGCTTAAGTACTTGAATTGCCTGGGCTAATTATGATCAGGCCAATTGCTGAGCAGTTAAAATTTGTGGGCTACAGATTAAGCCAATGGCTGCCAAACACAAGTTGACAAGTGAACCAATGGCTGGCTAGGATGGTACACTGATAACTGGGGGTGTTGTCATGCCTCCTTGCCTTCCCCCACAGGTGTGTTCTGCACACAACTGTTCAGGAAGGAGCACCACGAGGTCCTAGGGTGTGCTGGTTGTAGGCAGCCTGAGGCCTGAGGTGAGAGCCAGACTGCAGGGCAAACCCAATGCCTGCCTCCTGCCTGCCATGGCCAGGTGACACCTGGAAGGTTCACACAGGCAGAATGCTGCATTGGCAGCTGCATACCTGCTGTGCTGCATCTGCTAGACAGGCAACCCACTGAGCACTACAGTGAATATATATTCTAAATGACAATTTTGTCCACCTCAGTGGAAATGATGTCTGAATCTTTCATTAAGGATTTCTGTGTGTGTGTGTGTGTGTGTGTGTGTGTGTGTGTGTGTGTGTTGTGCCAATTGGTTCATGGACATATATATGTACACATATTTGTTTCTTTTATTCTTTTTTTCTGGTGTTCTTTTTTATTACTTTATTTCAAGGATGAGTTTTATGAAGTAGAATTACAAGTAGTAAAATTCATCTTTTTTTTGGATACAAAGGCATCAGTTGCATAACCTCCACCACAGACAAGAGATAAGACAGTTTTATCACTCAAACAGCCCCTGGGTGCTGCCTCTTTGTGACCAACCCCTCCTACGTCCAGGCAACCACCCATTTGTCTGTTCTATTGCTATAGTTTTGCTTTCCTTGGGCATCATATGAATGGAGTTGTCAGTAGCCTTTTTTTTAAAATATACTGGGGATTGAACCCAGGGTCTTTCCCATGTGCACCACACTAAGCTACATCCCTTTTTAATTTTCTTCTTCTTTTTTTTTTTTTGCGGTGCTGGGGATCGAACCCAGGGCCTTATGCTTGCAAGACAAGCACTCTACCAACTGATCTATGTCTCCAGCCCCCTTTTTAATCATTATGTGCTCAAAATAATAGTATATTTGAAACAAAAATCTTCTATTGTTTTGTGTATCAGTAGTTGGTAACATTTTTAGTGCAGAATAGAATTCCATAGTACAGATGCAACCGTTTGTTTATCTGATACTTACCAGTTAAAGGATTCAAATTTGCTTAAATTAAAAAAATAATCAATGCAACTCATGTGGCTGCCAGAATTACTGTCTGGCTGTCTGTCCCATGATTGGCCAATTAAATTAAGAGGCAGGGCATTGACTCAAGGAAGGTGACTTTATTTGGAAAGACAGCTCAACCAAAGAAAGGGGGAACTTTTGTCACAAAGCCCTTCTTGCCAGGAAGCTGATCCAAGAGGACTTATATGGGTTGGATTTGATTGTTCCCCAGACTGGTGGGCATCTTCCTCCAGCAGGAGGACTGGCTGATGCACATCCTACAAGATTACTTAGATATGAGGTGTTTTTCACTTTCAGCAAGTCTCAAAAACCATGATAAGCCTGGGGTTGTAGCACAGTGGAGCTCAGGCATAGCATGTGTGGGGCACTGGGTTCAATTCTCTGCACCACATATAAGTAAACAAATAAAGATACCTTGACAACTAAAAAAAAACTTTAGAAAAAAATATTCTTTCTCTATTGTTACATACTACAAACTCCTCCACAATGAATGCACATCATCCTTCCCCCATTAGTTACAAATCCAGCTAAGCCACAAAGCATCCTCATGCATGGTTTTCCCTAGTTTGAATGAAGCCATGTGGGTGGGACTCTGCATGACTGCTATTTTTCCCAGACCTCCTCCTTGAGGTATGGTAAAGGGTATAGGTGGGATCAAGGCATTTTCTCTCAGTACCCAGCCTAGGCACAGCCATCTCATGTGGGGGAGAGTGTGTGTGAAGGAGGGTGGGGTGCAGCACTGAGGGAAGGTGCAATGTGTGGGAGAAGATTGAGTGCTTGAATTTAGGAAAGGACTGAACAAGAGAGCACCTACTTCTCAGAGTACAGCAAACCAGAGTGTGTGAGTGTGTAAAAGCAAACACACTCACAAGTTAATCCTTTCCTGGACCTGGGGAAGCCAATGGATTGTGGGTGCCCAGGAGGCTGCAGCTCTTTTGGTCTATAGATGGAGGTGTTGTACCACGTCTGGGTTCTGTTTCTGCAAATGCCCCATTCAACATTCCTGAAAGACCCATTAGTCTCTGCATTCTGGCGGTGAGGGACAATAGAGACCACCATCCATGTCCCTGAAGCAATGTCTCAGTACAGGGGG
The DNA here is from genome assembly GCF_902686445.1 of Sciurus carolinensis. Lineage (NCBI taxonomy): Eukaryota > Metazoa > Chordata > Mammalia > Rodentia > Sciuridae > Sciurus > Sciurus carolinensis. Next base: position 254,454 of record NW_025920191.1, on the reverse strand, counting down.
TTCAAACCATTTTTCCCAAGTTCTCTCCTTGGGAAGCCTCCAGCTCTAGAGAAATGAGCATTTCTTGAAGCTTCAGCCTTAAGAGAGAGGTCCAAATGTGGAGGAACAGCCAGCCATAATCACCAGGGGGCTGGTTTCTGATCCTGCGATCAATTTACTGATGACCTCAGTCTATTTGCCTTTCCCTGTGGTCCTTTGCATAATAAAATTCCAATTTTTCTAACTTTAAAATACTTGCTACTAGAGGTACTAAGGTAAAAGAGACTAGAAGGTCCCATTCTACTGGAGGGCTTCAAATTATAAATAACTAATCCTTCAAGGCAAAGCAGACCAGACCAGAGAAAGGGTGACCCAGAGGATGGTTGTATGTGCTGATAAAATATTGAAATGTTTCTCTTCTAGTTGGTAAATAGCTGTTAACCCAGCACTAGGTTTGCCAAATCAAATGCAGAGAGCACCCCATTAAATTTGAATTTCAGATAATGGTAATGTTTAAGTATGTTCTTTTTCTAATTTTTATTTTTTTTATTTTTACAGACTGCATTTTGATTCATTGTACACAAACAAATGGGGTACAACTTTTTTATTTCTATGGTTGTATACAACATAGATTCACACCATTCATGTAATCATAAATATACATAGGGTGATACTGTTTCATTCTACTATCTCCCATGCCCTCCCACCCCATTTTTCTCTACATCATCCAAAGTTCCTTCATTCTTCTCTTTCTCCTGACAACAACCCCCCTCGTTATATATCATCATCCACTTATCACAGAAAACATTTGACCTTTGGTTTTTTGAGATTGACCTATTTCACTTAGCATTATCTTTTCCAACTTCATCCATTTACCAATGAATGCCATAATTGTATTATTTTCTAGGTCTGAGTAATATTCCATTGTGTATATATATACTACAGTTTATCCATTGAACAATTGAAGGTCATCTTGGTTGGTTCCACAATCTAGCTATTGTGAACTGAGCTGCTAGAACACTGATGTGGCTGTGTCATTGTAGTCTGCTGATTTCAAGTCCTTTGGGTATAAACCAAGGAGTGGGATAGCTCTGTCAAATGGTGGGTACATTCCAAGTTTTCTGAGAAATCTCCATACTGCTTTCCAGAGTGGCTGTAACAATTTGCAACTCCACCAGCAATGTTTGAATGTGCCCTTTCCCCCACTTGCATGCCAACACTTATTATTGCTTGTGTTCTTGATAGTAGCAATTCTAATTGGAGTTAGATAAAATCTTAGGGTGGTTTTTATTTGCATTTCTCTAATTACTTGTGATGATGAGTACTTTTTCATATATTTGTTGATCACCTGTATATGTTCTTCTGTGAAATGTCTGGCCAGTTTCTTTGTCCATTTATTGATTGTTTCTCTGTATTTTGGGTGTAAACTTTTTTAAGTTCTTTATAAACTTTGGAGATTAGTGCACTGTCTGAAGTATATGTGGAAAAGATTTTCTCCCACTCTGTAGGCTCTCTTATCACATTATTGATTGTTTCCTTTGCTGAGAAAAAGCTTTTTAGTTTGAGTCTATTCCATTAATTGATTCTTCCATTTATTTCTTGCACTATGGGGGTCTTATTAAGGAAGTCTCATCCTAAAACAATGTGATGGAGATTTGGGACTACTTTTCTATTTGGTGAAGGGTCTTAAGACTAATTCTTAGATCCTTGATCCATTTTTGAGTTGAGTTCTGCACAGGTTGAGAGATAGGGGTTTAATTTCATTTTACTTCATATGGATTTCCAGTTTTGCCATCACAATGTTTTGAAGAGGCTATATTTTCTCATTGTTTGTTTTTGGCACCTTTGTCTAGTAATGAGATAACTGTACTGATGTGGTTATGTCTCCATGTCTTCTATCCTGTACCACTGTGCTACCTGTTTGTTTTCATCCCAATACCATGCCAGTTTTGTTACTATTGCTGTATAGTAAAATTTAAGGTCTGGTATTGTGATACCACCTGCATCAATCTTCCTGCCCAGGATTGTTTTGGCTCTTCTGGGTCTTTTGTTCTTCCAGATGAATTTCATGATTGCTTTTTCTGTTTCTATGAGAAATGTAATTGGGGTTTTAATTGGAATTGCATTAAATCTGTATAGCACCTTTGGAAGTATGGTCATTTTGATAATATTAATTCTGCCTATCCAAGAGCATGGAAGATCTTTCCATTTTATAAGGTCTTCTTCAATTTCTTTCTTTAATGTTCTGTAATTTTCATTGTAGAGATGTTTCACTGCTTTGGTTAAATTGATTCCCAAGTATTTTATTTTAGACCAATATCTCTGATAAATATAGACACAAAAATCCTTAACAAAATCCTGTATGGTAAATCACATACAGAAACAACTTACCAATATAATAGAGCATCATTGTTTCAGATACTTGTTAGACTATATATAACTGATGGTATCAAAATTTCTCCAACTTATTTAATTCAACAGTTGAAGCATTTATGAAGTAGACTACTTACACCAAGATCAACAAAATATGAATTAATTACTAATCCAAATGGAAAAAATAATTAATCAAACTGTAACTAATGTTCTTTTTAGTGTATATGAGAAACTCCCTTTTTAAAATATATTCCAAATGTTTAATTCAGAAGAATTTGTACAAATTAGAAAGAAACATTGTTTAATGGCATCTGTGTTAACAGATCCTTTGAGTTTGTGAAAAAATCAATGGTGTTAATATAGGTTACAAACTAATTAATCACCACAAATTATTCTTAAATAGCTGATTGGTCTAAAAATTTGCTCAGAACAATTTTAACAATGGTAAAACATAATGCAAAGTGTGTTTACTAATATTTTTTACTTTTCATGATCCTCTAGTTACTTACAAATACAGAGTAAGAATCCCTAGTCATCCTGCCATAGGTATTACAGTTTTGACCTGGAATGTCCCTCAAAGTCTCATATGATAATGGTTGGGTTCTTGATACAACAGTATTCAGAGATAGACCTTCTGTGAAGTGGTTGGATTAGGAGGCTCTAACTTCATCAGTGGATCCATCCATTGATGGATTTGGAAGTGGTAGAAACTGTAGGAGGTGGGGGTCTAGTAGAAGGAAGTAGGTGACTGGGTGTATGCCCTAGAAGGGTATATCTTTTCGTAGGCCCTTTACTCACTCTCCTACTCTGCTTCCTAGCCACTGTGAGGTGAGCTGCCTTCTTTGTTAGACACTTCTGCCACCATATTTTTCCTTACCTCAGGCCTAGAAACAATGGAGCCAGGAGGCCATAGATTGAAACCCTTGAAACAAATAGCCAAAACAAGTCTTTTCTCTTCTAATTTATTTTCTCAGGTATTTAGTCACAACAACAGAAAACTAAAACAATAACATAATTAAATATATACATAACCAAGGCACATGTCTTATTTAATTTGGCATAAAAGCTTACTATGAAGGAGAAAGAGCTATGCTTCATCTATAGAAATGATGCCTGCCAGGTCCTGTCACAAAAATGGCCTCTTACCTGGTGTATTTCTTACAGAATCCCAGACTCTGTTATAGGTAGTAAAAGATGTTTCTTCCTACTGGCTTGCAACATGGAAGAATGTGAATGGGGCAGGGGAAGGAGCCTTATGGCTTTAGATAAAACAGATAAATTCTGGTAAATACTGATTCTGAAAACTTAATCTTAATAAAACTGAAAGGAAAATACTGCTTGCACATAAAACAGTAAATTACAACCTATAGACTTCATGAAGTTTCCAAAAAGAAGTTAATTCTCAGTCTTTAATATCTAGTTATATTGCCTATATATTACCAAGAATATTTATGTACATAATTAGCACTTCTGTTTTAAAATTTCTTTTTAATTGTAGATGGACACAATGCCTTAATTTTATTTTTATGTGGTGCTGAGGATTGAACCGAGTGCCTCACACCTAGGCAGGCAGTCTACCACTGAACTGCAACCCAGCCATATAATTAGCACTTCTATAAATCTATATAAATAAAATTTGTCAAATAAAAATTCAAAGTAATTATGTAGAACCAGAAAATTGCTAGGAACTTAGGTAAATGAAACTATGCCTCGGGAGTAAAATTTTGGCTACACAGAGGGACTAGGGTAGCAAAACTAACCCGTTGGACTACCATTACTATGAATCATTATGTAAACCATGCTCTACAGAAAAGAAAAATAAACATAGTTAATAAAAAAGATCAGGTGCATCCTGTTTATCACTGGGCTTCTAAAATAAATTAGAACTTGAACATTACTTATAAGCTTGGATTCTCGAACAAAGATAGTCTTATTTCCTTCATGATCTAGCTGATATTCTTCTATTTAATAGTTTTCCCTCTTTTCTTTAAGGATGCTACCTGAATTCCACTATGTGTAGATAGCATGAATATTATATGGAATAATTTTTTATTCAGCATGTTGCAATACCTTATAGTTATTATATTTTTGATGTTCCAGTGGTCTTTGGTTTGACTAGAGGGACTTCTAGTTGGCATCTGTGATATTATGAAATGTCCCTATTAATCTTTGGGCACAAGAAGGTGTTCCAAGTTCATCTTGCAATTTTATTTCCACAACCCCAAAGCACAGATTTTTTTTTAGACAAGAAATCTGACTTTCCTTTAGTAGGAAATGATATTCAGAAACCAAGCTGTGGACACTATATATGCTCACTGCTACTTGGATACCATTGCTTCAAGATTCTAATAGTGGCTATCATGAATTGATATAGCTATCTAAAACTCCAACTCAACACCATAGGGTTATTCTCTAACTTTTCCCACTTAATAGTTTCATCCTCCTCTGCCAAAGTTGATAACCTTGTTCCAGAGAAAATTCAAAACATTTACTGATTTGCTGTATCCTATACCACTTACAAAACAGATCCAGAATTATTATACCAATTTCTCTGCCACCAATAAACCTACTAAATACAGTTCAAGATGTCCTCAGCATATACTCAACTATAGAAAGACAACCACTGCCTTCTAAATTTACTTGAACTAAATTTTATGTGGTTATATTACTATTTGATATATTGTTCATTTGTTCTGCTTTTGTTTTTAAAGTTAGTCTTTCCACTCTTTTTGGATACATAAAATATTGATGTGGTTTTAAAAATAACTAGATTAAAATATAATTATAAAAATCATTTATAAAAATACTCTTAGTGATAGTTGAATACAATGTCTCCATTTTGCATATTTTTCATGTGGTACTGAGAACAGAATCCACTCACTGCCTTGCATATGCTAGGTGAGTGTCTACCACTGAGCCACAATTCCAACCCTGAAAGTTCTTGTTACTTCTATGCCTTAGATCCATTCCCACGTACCTTTAGATTAAAACTAAACACTCCATTTTCTGCAAAATATTGTTCCTGAAGAAACAATATATCTAATTAATATTATTCAACCCCCTTTTCCCTTAACACATTCCTTTGTACCTTGCTTTTTTCCCCTCTCACATAAAAAACCATATCCATGCCAGTTACAAGAGAAGTTCCTCACATTTAAAGCTGCAAAGTACTCCCTTGTGTGTATATGTGACTGGGTCATTCTTAATGTGGGAAATAGGGTCAGGTTATTATGAAATCATTAACCCATGTGATCAAATAGTATTTTCACAAATACAGACTAGCATTAGGAAGGGGAAGGTGTTTTTGAGAGCCATTTAGAGAAGAAGAGGGTGGGAATGGATTACAGAAAAAGTCACTTGCAGGAGGAGGTCACTTAGTCCAGGGTCCAAATCACCTTCATCTGCTCCAGCTGTCTGTGTAGAGCTCCAGGTTTATTCCCTAGGATCTTATCAGGACTTTGGCTGCCTCTCAGTATGACCTCTCCAAATAAATTTCTAACCCTCCCCAATTAATTTACCTTTAATAGTCATCCGAATCATCTTTCTTTTTTCTTATTTTCTTCCTTTATCTTTTTAAACACAAGGAACACATGGATGTGTACTTTTTGTAAGTAACTCACATGATACAAGAAAATACATAGAAATAAATTAAATTCTGCTCCTTCATACTCATTTCTCCTAGAACAACCACTGCTAATCACATAAACTGCTACTCTTGGATCACTAATTCCCCACTGAACAGACTAGGGGACCTCTCCAAGATCTCAGTCTCCACTCAAGAGTTAGGAGTGTCCAAATGCTCTGATGTTGGGTTTCTGCACAGGTACTGGCCATACAATTGAAAGTTTAAAGGTAGAAGGGTTAGCAGCAGGATAGAGATCCTTGTAAGTCAGTTTTTCTTCTGCCTGCCAATGACTATGTAGACTCACATTCTGAATCCTAAAATGTGAGATTGTTGCTTTCTCAACACTGCTTGTACCCAGGAGAAAGGAGCATATCTATTCATTTCTGTATTTCCTCAGTCTTTGTTGGACTTTACACTTCTCTGCCAGGCAGCTGGAAGCTGCTCTAGCAACTCTGGTCATTGTACTCCATGCCCGATGTAGCCACAAGGGGGCGATGAGGGGAACTATTGCCTTTTCTCAATTGGGGTATTAAACGAGCGTTGTGCAAAGTAGATCAATTTTGCTGGACTTGGCAAGTCAGCCTTAAGTTGTGTGGAGCAGAATTTAATTTTTTTCTATGCATTTTCTTGTATCATTTGAGTAACTTACAAAAAGTACACATCCATGTGTTCCGAAGTTCTTCATTTTTGAATCGCCTTAACTGCGGGTTTCTTCTGTGCTGGCCTAAAGCCCATGTTGACCAGGGGAGGACTGCCTGGGAATGCTCAGTCACTCAGCTGGGACTGCCTCATTCTATCTTCCCAGCAAAAACCCGCACAGTGTTCTGACCTTAGAAGAAGTAGAGCCGCTTGCATTGGTGAATAGCAATTCCTCACCTTCTTTTCAGACCGTGGCACCCTTCCCAATATTATGATAATTATGCTGAATAGATATCAAGGAGCAGGTAAAAGTGAGTAGTAGTAGCGAGGGAGGTGGAGAAAGAGGAAAATGGGGAATAAGATGAAAAGTGAAAAAAGGAATCAGGGATAAAGGAGAGGAAAAGGAGAAATCACAGTGAATCCCAAATCCACTTCTGAAGGTCATCAGTGCTCTCTGGATAATCAATAGAAAGAGAAAAATTGCAAAGAAGAGTAAAGAAAAACTTTTAAGGGTGTGGGGCAGGAATTTTATGTCATGGTAGAAAATTCTAGCAACATAGGAGGAACGGATGGCTCTGGCAGAGGCCTAAAACACTCTTGCATGTCCTTAATCTCAAAGTGGATTTAATTTTATTCTCTGAAGTACAATCCTAAGGGAATGAGCAGAGAGAAGTGGAGAAGTGGGGGATGTGACTCCTCCTCCCGTTGTAGAGTGAAGGTACCTGGATCCTGTCTGACAAGGAAAAGCACCAGGAGAAGGAATTCTAGAGTAAATTGGAAGCTGAAGAAAGGATTTGCAAACCTATAGTGAGGCAAGCAGGTGAGGTTGTTTTGGTTCCATGGTGTAATGGTGAGTACACTCTGCGGAACCTTTCCAGTTAGTTGGGATAAAAGCCATTTTCTTTTATTCTGTAAGCGAGACACAGTTTCTACTTCCACATCCTGCTTTATTGGACAGGAGGGTTTTTGTTTAGGGAAGGAAGTAGCTGATATTTCAGTTTCCTGTGTCCTTTTCACCACACAGCCTTTGTCTCCCACCCTGTTCCTTAGCTCATTAGTTCAGATACATGAGGACCATCCTTAGGCAGCAACCATTGTGAAATTAGGACACATCGATTCTGGGTATCTGTACTTGGGATGTCCTGTTTTCAGCAATTCTGCCGGCTCCATGCTCACTGACTTTGGAGGTCCCCAAACCTCGGCCAAGGGACTGAGTGACTGGGCAAACCGCCCCCCCCAGGTACTCAGGTGAACTTTGGCCTCTAACCACCAAATCCTTCACCCCAGATTTTGTCCTACCCCAACTCCTCCTCATATTTGGACCTATATTCCTGTTTCTGTACAAGTAGAAATTACTTGAAATATGAAATACCATTCCTTCCTTAGCTTAGTGGTGGGGTGATGAGACTCCATTTTCTGTGCTAGGTTCAAGCAAGTTGGGCGCAATTCAGTTGGTTTCATTGGATTCTTACCTGTCACCATTTTGTCTGAATAATCCCAAGCTTCCTAGTCCCTATTGAGGCCAGTAGGGGCCGCAGTTGCCCAGAATTTTGCACCCCAATGTATAGAATCCACTGAAGCCTCAAACTCCACCAAGAAGAGACCTGGACCAGGATTTGTGAGTCCCAGGGGTTGAGTCCCAGGGGATTTTATCTTGGGAGGAGATGAAAGGAGCCTGAGCAGCTCCAGTGGTGTGCCTCAGAATTGCGGGACTCCCCTTGTTTTTGCCAGGCCCTGCACCCAAGACAACTCTGGAGAAGATCATAAAGAGTCCTTTGTGATTCCTTCCTCTTCATGGAGAAAGTTGGATAATTTTAAAAATCTTTCTACCTAGTTAAGATGTTCTTCAACACATGCTTCAGAGAAGTTTTGATTTTTTTCTTCCATTTTTAAAACTTTCCGTGGTTACAAAAGACTGGAAAATATAAACCCCTCAATATAAGGTGAGAGGAGGAGCTCATTTTGGAGTGTTTGAAAAGAAAGTCAGAGACCAAAGAAAGTCACAAAAGGAGAAAGGAGCAAGGGGAAGAGAAAATGAAAGAAAGGGACCAGTAAGGGGCCATGAGGGTAGTTTTCAGTTGCTGGGTTGGAGATACCGCATTTGTCCATTGTGAAATCTCTCTTGTATGCTGTTTGAACCCTGAGAGATCCACCCAAGAAGGCTGTGCACCCAGAAAGACTGAAGCTGTTTGCTTTTTTTGTTTTTGCTAATTTGCTTTTTGGTCTTCTTAGTGGCAGGGGGAAATCCCTTATAATATGTGTAGTCACTAAATCAGAGACCTGCTTTCCTTAACCGATTATGTCTTCTCATCTCATTTATGATACACCAAAAAATTTAATATTGAACCATGAATATAGAACTTATGTAACTTTGAAATAAATATTTGTGTTTTTAGAGTTCTAATATTCTGAGAAATGTAATAGGCAAATGATCATTGATATTTAAAAATATCTACAATATTATTAATAATAATAAATTATATAATAAGCTTTAGAATAAACTTTCCAAACTATATTAACACACCTGTGTCAATTTCATTAAAATATTGGCAGAATTGAAAACTTGGAATTTAATGGCTCAAAGTTGACTGGCAGGTACATGTTTTCCTCCTCCCCTCATGATCTCCCTTTCAGACAGGCTGCCTGCAGGGCTTGGAGAGGTTAGAATGAGGGGAGAGTTTCAGGACTTGAGGCCATCAAATCAAGTATTAGTTGTGACTGAAGATTCAAGGACTGGAGTCCTTTCAGTAGACAGTATACCATGTAAAGAAATGTTTCTCTTCTTTAGCTTTGTCTTAAGAGTAGACATTCCTACTCTTAAGCCTTCACCCCAGGTCCTCCTCTTACACTCCTTGAGAATTATTTAGTCCTTATTTAATTTTTTAATGCAATTGCAAGTTTGTAGTCATGAAATGAAATTCTTACAATTTTTTGAGACTCATTTTACAATTGTTTTAGTCAAAAACTAGTTAAGAAAACAAAAATCTGTGAATTTAGAGAAAAATATATAAAACACAAATATGACAAAGGACTTTTGACTAGAATATATAAAGAACTATAAAAATTAAATGGAAACACACAGCAACAACAACAACAAAAAGGCAAAAGACATGAGCAGACATTTCAGCAGATGAGCACATGTTAAGAAGTTCCACATCATCAGACAGAAGGAAAATGCAAATTAAAATCACAGTGAAACACCTCTGCACTTCCATTAGAAATATCAAAAGATGAGCTGTTCAGAGTAGCGAGCAAATTTCACATGTTGGTGGTATGAGTACAAAATGGTACATTCACTCTGAAAAGATTTAGAAGTTTCTTATCAAGTTTAGAATACTTGAATAATCCAGAAGACCCACTCCTGGACATCTGCACCTTAGCAAAATAAAGACATGTTCACACAAAATCCTCTATAGGGTTGTTCATAGCAGTTCTAATAGTAGTAGCCTCACACTAAAATCAACACAAAAGTATTTCAACTGATTAATAGAAAAACAGTGATATTTCCACTGAATGGAACTCTCAGCAAAAAATAAAGGAATGTGCCTGGCATGGTGGCCAACACCTGTAATCCCAGTATCTCTGCAGGCTAAGACAGGAGGTTAAAAGCCTAAGCAACAATGAGGCACTAAGTAAGTAAGTGAGACCCTGTCTCTAAATGAAATACAAAATAGGACTGGAGATGTGGCTCAATGGTTGAGTGCCCCTGAGTTCAATCCCCAGTACCCAAAAATATAAAGTAAGAAGTTAACTATTGATATGTGGAACAATTTGGAAGAATCTCAAAGTCATGTATTGAGTAAAAGAAGCCAGTCCTTAATAGTTAGGTATTATGAGATTCTGTTCCTATGACATTGTCAGTAAGACAAAACTATGGTGATGAATAGATTGGCAGGTGTCAGGCTTGCTTTGGGAAAAGATGTGATGGTAAAGAGAGAGCATGAGGAAGGTTTTGGAAGAGACAAAACTTGTGTTCTGATTATGGTGATGACTACAGTAACCTTAACATGTTAGTAGTCACAGAGAGTTTTTACCAGAAGAAAGCAGAGTTTCACTTTACAATAATTAAATAATCAACAAATTCCAAGGACTGAGCAAACTGGATGATGAAAAACAGGGGTTCTCTTGTTTCCTCGAAGAAGGAAGTCAGTTGCTCAAATTTTTAGCAACAATCTGCTTTCCATGGAAATGCAGAATTCTTGAGTCTTATGCATACATTACAGTTAGAAGTCTCAGGTACATGGTCTCTCTGTTTTCCTTTCCTTGCTCAAAGTCTATCCCTGGTTCTTTCTCCCTCAGTACTGGAAAGAATAAGACTTGTCTGCAGACCTGTGAACTGAGTGACTTACAGAGTTTTCCCCACATTAAGGAATGAACAAAGACTGGAATTCCCCTACAATGCCACCATGAAAAGCCATGAGATGCTTTTGCTCCTGATCAGTGTCTTCATATCAAAAGGGGAAAATTCCATGATATTATTGGCTTAATTGAAGACTGTTAAGAAAAACAGCAGTGAGTTTGTTAATTCAGTTGGTTTGGATTCAAGCCAAGGCTGCTATGGCCACAACTAACAATTCATAACCTGATTACAGAGCAATGTAGCTCATCTTCTATGTTTGGAGGTTGAGAACTTAGGAACTGAGGAAAATTGGCCTTTCCCAGCCTGGGGACATTGGTGGAGGGACTTTCCTCATCATCAGACAGAGATACCTTAAGCTAGGGTAGTTCTGGTGGGAAAAGAGAGGAAGGGGCATCTTTTAGAGAAAAAGTTCTGAATTTCAGTCTTCAAAAGGAGTGAAGCCTGGCCATTGGCAGCTGAGGATGGTGGGCCTCATAAAGGGACCCAAATTCTATACAAAAACTTGCAGATTCATTAAAAGAATAGCTCTATGGTAAAGGCTCTTTATGTGGAGGAGGTGGAAAACCTGACCTGGGGCCTTGAAAGAGGAAAGTCTTCGTGATGATGCAGAATCCCACTGGTTAACCTGACTACCACTACCCCCAGTGTGGCTGTTCTGCAAGCCCACAGTGGGATCCACTCTGCAATCTCCATCTGGATTAGTCCCTGAGGAACTTCAGGACCTTGGTGACCATGTCCTATGAAGTTCTGCCCCGCAAGCAGTTGCCCTGCAAGGGGAGAGAAGTGGGAAGGAGGCTGCTTGCTAGGAAACTCCAAGGAATCCAGCAACATCCTGATTTGACTCTCAGTCACTAACAAACCTATCCCATTCTCCCAATAATGACAGGAAAGCTCACAAGAACAAATGCCTAAAGGTTAGGTAAAGTCAGATTACCTAGCATGCTCAAGGCTCTGGAATCTGTCTCCACACTATAAAGGAGGGAGAGACTGAGACAGGGGTTGGGGCATTAAAATCAAACAAAGAAATGTTGCAGAATTAGAATCCTAGGTGACAGGAAAAGGCAGTCAAATTATATTGTGAATGCCTGGTTTCTCCATATTTCTATCTCTCCCAACCTCCCCTTTGCTTTTTTGGGACATCTTTCCTTTCTCCCTAAGCTACCTTCCTTCCATCTTCACCAACATTTCAGACTTTCCAAAGAAAGTTGTGATAGCTATTTGTATTTTGTAATCTTGTAGGTGCTGAAAGTTTCAAAATGAGAGATATTCGGTGGTGATCATTTTTAGCTAATGTAAAGGATAAAAGTGTTTATATTTATTTGGTCATATACTAAAGCTTCTTCCACAATTAGGAGATAAAATGTTGCACCAATTGATGAAGGGATTTAGGAGCCTGAGAAAAAGCATTGCTTACATGGTTTATTTTTGGTGCAGAGAATCACAGGAAAATGACTATTTTACAAGATGTGTGAGTGTGTGTGTGTGTGTGTGTGTGTGTGTGTGTGTGTGTGTGTGAGAGAGAGAGAGAGAGAGAGAGAGAGAGAGAGAGAGAGAGAGAGAGAGAGAAAGAAATCTCTGAGTATAGGATTTAATGGCCACAACTTTTTCCAGTGCTGCAGACATTTCATGTCCAATGTGTAAATTCGTGGTCCATTCCCCAACAGGACATTGTGGCAGAATGCCTTTTGCATGTACCATTTACTGGGTGCTCTTAGGTGCCAGGTCCTGCACTTGGTGAGGGTGGCATGTGGAACAAAGCCCAGTAGCCTGACTCATGGTCTCCACCTCTGGAGGCATAGAGGCAACACATAGAAGGCATAACCATGTCCCTCCTACATGCTAGGCTATTGGGTCCTGGGAGACTGACAGTGAATTTGAAAAGTGAAGTTTACTGAAGAATGGCAGATGGGTTATATCAGACCAAGGGGCTATGGCTGTCACCTGCAGTGAGGCAGTTTCTGAGGGAAGAGGAATAGGTGGAGAAGGTCATAGATTAGCATTGGGGTGTCAAGTGACTCAACAAATCATGTCCAAAACTAAATTTGACCAAAGACAAGTCTGTAGTACCGGTGACTTTGAATGTGTTTTCAGAGTAGAATAAGGAGCTGTGGAGCATCTTCTCTCCCAATGGTAACAGCTTATGACTCCACAGTGTTTTTTCCTCTGTGCTATAATCAGCACATATCTGTTAATGAAAAAGATAGGTGATTCAAGGCCACACCAGGATGCTTTAGTCTTCTTCTAGGTTCTCATTCAACTTCTGATTCTTTCTCAAAATTTGCCATTCTCTGAAGTTTCTTTTATCTTTCATTCTATAACCCTCCATTCCTCCTAGTCTCCTTCTCCTTTGACTGTGGTTGCTGCTAGGATGTTGTGAGGACTCAATGGTTATATTCACTGAGTTATGCCCCGAGAAATGGTTTCTTCCTCTCTGACTGGATGTCACTTGTCTCTCTTCACTGTTCAGAGCATAGAGGCTACCTCAACCTATCTGGATTCCAGGGGACACTCAGGACTCAAGCATGGAAATAAGAAATGACTCTGAATCCAGATTTGTATACCCCTAAAAGGATTATTGACTTTGCCATCACAGGATACCACCAACACTTTGATTTGGGGCTGTCCCATCCTGGCATGTGTTTAAGAATACTTGTAGGTTTATATACAAATTGAGCAGAAAGTACAGTTTCCACATACTCCTCTCCATGCACACATTTCCCTGTTATTAGTGTCTTGTTTTAAAGTGTATATTTGTTACAATTGATAAAAAATATTGATATATCTTTTTAAATTAAAGTTCCTGGTTTAAATTATATTTTAATTTTTGTGCTGAATTGTTCTGTGGGTTATGACAAATGTGGATTGCCTTTAACCCCATTACAGTTTCACACAGGATATTTTTACTACTGAAAACTTCTTTGTGCTTCACCAGTTTATCCTCTCTCCTCTCTCACCCTTGGCAACTGCTGATCACTTTACTATCTCTATGGTTTTGAATTTTCCAGAATATTCTACAGTTGGGATGGTATATCAGATAGTATGTAAATTTTCACACTGACTTCTTTCTCACATTAGTAAAGTTCCTCCATGTTCTCTCATGGCTCCATAGCTCACTTCCTTGTTTCTTAATATTCTTCCATTGTAGGGATATACCACAGTTTGTTCATCCATCACTTAGTGGAGGATATCTTGGTTACTTCTAGTGTTTTGAAAGTTATGAATAAAATTATTTTAAGCACTCATGTAAAGTTTTCTTGTGCATATACATTCTCATCACATTTTTAGTTACTCAGTCTGTAATCACTTTATTATATGGTAAGATTACACTTAATGTTATAATAAACTGATGAACTGTTTTCCAAAGTGACTATATAATTTTACATTTCTACCAGCAATGTCTGAAAGTTTCTATGTTTCACATCTTTGGCAGCATTTGGTACTGTTACCTTTTAAAATTTTAGCTATTATGATAGGTATGCAGAAGTTATCCCATTTTTGTTCAATTTTCAATGTCATAATAAAAAATGATTTTTTTAAAAAAAGTTTTTAGTTGTCAATGAACCTTTATTTTATTTATGTATATACCATGTTGAGAATCAAACCCAGTGCTTCACACATGCTAGGCAAGCACTCTATCACTGTGCTACAGCACTAGCCCATGAAAAATAATTTTGGACATCATTTTATATGCTTATTTGACATCATCTGTATACCCTTTTTTGGTGAGGTGTCAGATCTCTTAACCACATTTAATTGGATTGCTTACTTTAATATGATTGAGTTTTAAGAGGTTTTTATATATTTTATATACAAGTCCTTCATAAAATTTGTATTTTGCAAATATTTTCTCCAAGTCTGTGTACTGTTTGTTCAGTTTCTTAACAGCACCTTTCATGGAGCAACTTTTTTTTTTTTTTTTCCAGTGAACTTCAACTTGCCAATATTTTTCCTTCATGGATTGTGTTTTCGGTATTGTATCTAAAAGATATCACCAAACCAAAATTCACTTAGATTTTTTCATTGTACCTTTAGTTGCATCTTAGTCCATTTTGTGCTCCTTTAACAAAATAATTGAGTGTGGGTACTTTATAAAGAGAAGAGTTTATTTTGGCTCACTGTTATAGAGGCTAGTTGGGCACCTGGCTGAGGCTGTGGTTTGTCACAACATGACAGATGGGAGCACACAGTGGAAGTGTATGCTAGAGATGCCATAAAGTGAGAGAAGAAGCAGGAGACAGAGGAGGCTCCTCTTTTACAACAACCTAATCTCACAGGAACAGACACAGTCCTCTCATCCTTGGAAAACTACATTAATCCTTGTTGAAGGTGATGCCCCCTGATCTAACCATCAATTAAAAACACCATCACCTCCATACTGGTATGGTGAGTAGCAAGCTTTCATCACAAGCATTTTGGGGGACATATTCAAAATACATCCACACCATAACAAGGAGTCTTATAGTTTTACACCTCACACATTTATCTGTGATCCATTTTATGAAAAGTTTAATATCTCAGTATAGATTTTTTTAAATGTGGATGTCAAGTTGTTCTAGCACCATTGATGATAGTGACTGTTCTTTCTTCATTAAATTAACTTTTTACCTTTGTTAAAGATTGCTGACTTATTTCTATAGAACTGTTTATGGCCTCTGTATTTTTTTCCATTGATTTTTCTGTTTATTTTTTCCAAATATTTTATAATGTTTTGCTTCCTGTAGCTTTATAGGAAATCCTAATATTAGAGGATCAATCCTCTGGGGATTTTTCTGATCTTTGTCATGAGAACCTGATTTGATTCTCATAGTTTGGATTTGAAATGTCTCCCAAAGACTGGTTTTATGAAGACTGGTCCCCAGGGCAGCAATGTCAGAAGTGAGATTTTTAGGAAGTGATTGGACTATGAGGGTTCTAATCTCACTCGTGGATTAATCTGTTGGTAGCTGAATGGACTATGGGGAAATGAGTGAATTATAGACAGTGGGGCAGCATTGGAGGAAGGAGGTCATGGGCGGCACACCCTGTAATAGTACTTCTTGTCCCTGCCCACTGTGTCTTTCTCCTTACTTCTTCATGATTGCTATGAGCTGAATATTTTTACTCCACCACACCTTTCCACCATGATGTTCTGTCTTACGTCCAGCCTAAACCAGTGGAGTCAGCGAACCATGGAATGAAACTTCTTAAACCATAACCCAAAATAAATCTTAACTACTTTGAGTTGTTTTTCTTAGGTATTTGTGACAAAAAGTTGAATAAGATTCCCAGAGGTAAAAGTTAGAAAAGTGTGGGGATTCTCCCCAATCTCAGAGCAATCCACAATGCCAAGTTCTGAATATAAGACTGATGACATTAGTAGCTACCTATGTTCTGACCAACTGGAGAAAGAGACAAATTAAGTTGCATGAGTTCATCTTTTTGAAAATTATCACAATGTGCTCTCTAAACCTCACTGTCCTATCCTCTCCACACATAAATGCAAACTAATATTGACCATATTCCTAGATGTGTAACTTATTACTCTTCTCTCAACCTTCTTTTCAAATGGGGAGAAGGGATCAAAGTACTCTTCAGGTTTGTAGCAAAAAGAGCTGGAGAAATGGGCTAAAATCCTGGCCTTCTGATATTCAAGTGGATAATAATTGATGACTCTTTTGTTCTAGGTAAAGAACAAACATCCCAAGAGATCCAAGATGGCGGACTAGAGGATGACTGCATCTCTCATTTCTTCAAAACCCAGGATTCAAGAAGGGTAGGTATTGAGAGACTCAGACCAACATAGAGCCATGTGGTGCATGTCTCCCACCAGGTGAAGCTCAGCCCAGGTGGCAGCCCCACACAGGGGCAACTTCTCTGAGCAGGGCAGGGCAGCTAGAGTCTTCCCCAAGCATTCCTGCTTTGTCTGTTGGCAGACTTGATCCCAGCCAGCTTCTAGGAGGAGGCTCGCCCAGTGAGAACTTGACTGCAGAGAACCAAGCACAAGTCCCAAACACAGCAGCAGGCCCTGGCCCATATGTGGCTTCTCGGATCAGGGCAGTGCAGCCAGAGAATTTCCCAAACAGCCCTGCTGCCTCCAGTTGTAAACTCGATGCACAGCCAACTTCTTGGAGCAGGCCTCCCAGTGAGAGTTTTTCCACACAGAGTCAGCCCCAAGCCCTGAACCCAGTGGTGGGCCCTGGCCCACAAGCAGCTTCTGGGACAAAGGCAGGACAGAGAGAGGCTTTACCCTAGCAGCCTGGCTCCCACAGGTGAGGGCAGGCACTGTCTACAGTCAGCTTCTAGGAGCAGGACTGTCCAGTGAGACAGATCCATGCAGAACCAGCACCCAGCCAATAGCGGGCTAGGGGCAGCTTTCTTTGGAAGCACTGCATTATCAAGTTCCTCCAAGACTTCAGGCTACTGAAGGCTGGGAGGTGATATACTGGATATCTACAGGGACACTATAAGCCAAAGAGGATGTCTGCAATATCTCAGAGTCCCACTGATATCTGACCAATATGAGAAAACAAGGGAAGGAAATGTTCCAAAAAGCCTAGATACTATATCAATAAAACCCAATGAGAGCACAGCAGAAGAAATGTCAGAAAGGGAGTTCAGAATGTACATAATTTAAAAAATTAGGGAAGTTAATGAGGAGATGAAAGAGCAAATGAAGGCATTAAATGATCACATCAATCAACACTTAAAAGAGCAAATATGGGAAGCAGAAGATCATCTCAATAAAGAGTTAGAGATACTGAAAAAAAAAACAAACAGAAATCCTTGAAATGAAGGAAACAATAAACCAAGTTAAAAACTCCATATAAAGCATAACCAATAGGATAGAACACCTGGAAGACAGAACCTCAGACATTGAAGACAAAATATTTAATCTTGAAAACAAAGCTGACCAGAGAAGATGGTAATAAATCATGAACAGAACCTACAAGAACTATGCAATATCATGAAAAGGCAAAATTTAAGAATTATTGGGATTGAGGAAGGCTTAGAGAAAAAAAAAACAAAGGAATGAACAATCTATTCAATGAAATAGTATCAGAAAATTTCCCAAATCTGAAGAATTAAATGGAAAACCAGGTGGAAGAGGCTTAAAGACTCCAAATATACAAAATTGAAACAGACCCACACCAAGGCACATTATTATGAAAATGCCTAACATAGAAAATAAAGACAGAGTTTTAAAGGCTGCAAGAGAAAAGAATCAAATTACATTCAGGGGGAAACCAATAAGAATATCAGCAGATTTTTCAATTCAGACCCTAAAAGCTAGAAGGGCCTGGAACAACATTTACCAAGCCCTGAAAGAAAATGGATGCCAACCAAGAATCTTATACCCAGCAAAACTTACTTTTAGATTTGACAGTGAAATAAAATCCTTCCATGATGAACAAAAGCTAAAGGAATTTACAAAAAGAAAGCCAACATTGCAGAACATTCTCAGCAAAATATTCCATGAGGAAGAGATGAAAAACAATGATGCAAATCAGCAACGGGATGAACTAGCCCAAAGGAATAGCCAAATAAAGGAGAAACCAAAACATGTCAAAAAACAAAATGAGTCAAATGACTGGGAATACAAATCATATCACAATAATAACCCTGAATGTTAATGGCCTGAACTCATCAATCAAAAGACATAGACTGGCAGATTATGTTAAAAAGAAAACTCCAACAATATGCTACATACAAGAGACTCATCTCATAGAAAGAGATACCCATAGACTAAACAAAGGGGAAAGGATGGGAAAAAACATACCATGCACATGGACACAGAAGAAAAGCTGGAGTACCATCCTCAATTCAGAGATTGTGAACTTCAAGCCAAAACTAGTCAGAAGGGATAAAGAAGGACATTACATATGGCTTAAGGGAAGCATAAATCAGGAAGACATAAAAATCTTAAGTATCTATGCCCCGAACATTGGCTCATCCATGTATGTCAAACAAATCCTCCTCAATTCCAGAAATCAAATAGACCACAACACAACAATACTAGGTGATTTAAAAACACCTCTCTCACAACAGGATAGATCTTCCAAGCAAAAATTGAATAAAGAAAACATAGATCTCAATAAAACAATCAAATACCACCTACAATTTCCCTCAGTGCTTGACAATGATGCAAAATAAAGGTGTTTGCAAAGTCTCATCATGTTGGGAATTGGGTTGCGGACTTTCCTTCCTTGCTTGCTTAATATGTGTAGGTTTACTATTAATATTTTATGTGTTTTCTCTGAAAAGAGGGGTCTTAACAAAACCACGGTTAAAACATAAAAACCAGACTTCTAATGGAACAGCGATTTCAGATTTAGTCATTTGTAATGAAACTTTGAGTAACCAAGAATGTTATCAGAAAATACACAAATAGATTCTAGCTGTTGGTCCCCTGTTGATACTCTCAGATGACCTGAAGTATGTAGGCAAATAACTCCAACCCCATCAGGAATGATTAACCAAAACAGAAGAAATAAAGAAAATAGAGTTCCTACAGTTAAAACACCTTATGACAATGCTTATTTAATTAAGGAAAAGCCATGACATCCTTACAGTGGGATGCCTCTTAAACTCCTGGATTTAGATCCTCCTTTATCTTCCATGGGTTATTTAGATGTAAAATAATGACACGTCATAATCTGGTTTGAAAGTATACATACAAGAGTGCAAGATATTTTATTTCTTAAAGATGAGGATTTACTAAATGCCGTAAATATTATTGGCCACCTATCCCCTGGAGAAAAACTTCCTCAATGTTAAGTTCACACAGTAGAATATGATGTCATATGATTGTTAGCTTAAACTGTCTAGCACTTATTAACCACAGCAGTGGCCACACAACTGACATTTACTCAACCCTGCTGAACTTGCTTTAACCTTTATGATTAGTTAAGCAATATTAATATGTCTTACTGTTTAGTTATGGTTATCATGAGTAAGCAATTACTAAAAATAATTAAAATACTTCATTGCCTGATTTAGTAATGATTATATAAGATATTTTTGTTATTCTTCCTTGTGATTTTTTTCAGAACAGAAACTCTCAGTCTTTTAATGTATAAAAAGCTGGCTGGGAAAAATAAAATTTAGAACTTAGCATCCATTCCTTGAGTTTGTGTTGCTTTGTTCTCCACCTCACCTATGCCTATTCCATCACCTGTGACCACTACGACCCCTGCTAGGGCTGAACCCCGGCACTCGTTCACTCACATAATGCCCTCATTATAATCTCTTACACTCACAAAATATCCTCACTGAGGCCTCTTAAATTGATATGCTCTGTTACTCTCACCTCTGACATTCACATAATATCCTTACTTGGCCTCTGACACTCACATAACACCCACACCATGGACTATCACCCAGAGCATTTTCATTGACTTCTGACACTCAACTAATGCCCTCACTGGGGCCTCTCACTCTCACATATTTTGCTCAGTGTGACATCTGACACTCACATAATACCCTACTGTGACTTTTGACATTCACATAATACCCTCACTTGGCCTCTGACTCTCATAAAATATCCTAACTCTTATGTTGACATTCATACAATATCATCACTGTGACCTCGAAAGTCACATAATATTATTTGGGCCCCTGCCTTTGACAAAATATACTCACTATGGCATCTGATGCTCTCAAATACACTTATAATGTTCCATATATTCAATATTAATTCAGAATAGTGCCTGAGATTGAAAATTTTTACTAACTGTGGACTCTGACATTTAAAAATATCTTCTCATTTACAAAATGTCTTTCACATATTACACTCACTGTCACATAAGTTCCTCACATAATACACTCAGTGTGACATCAAACACTCATATAATATAATGCTGTGGCCCTCTGACAGAGAATGTCTTCATTCTGTCTATGACATTTACATAATTCCTTCATTATTGCCACTGACACATTATATCTCCATTGTAACCTCAGACACTCACATAATACCAAAATTGTGGCTTCCTACCCACATATTATACTCAGTGAGGTCTTTAAATCTTACATTATATCTTAAATGTGGCTTATGACACTGATAATATCCACACTTGGCATCTGATACTGACGTATCATTCTGAATTTTATACTCACATAATACAAACACTGTGACCTCTGAGTCTCATAAAATTTGCTCAGTTATCTCTGACACTCACATACTACCTTACTGGAACTTATGATATGAAACCATCAAAGTGACCTATAAAACAAAAAATATCCTCTCTCTCCCTGCTGCCTAAATCCCCTGAGCAATTTGGTTTCTGATGCTGAATAATATTCTCACTGTGACCTCTGATTCTCACATATTGTACTCTGTAAGCTGTGACACATAATTACCTCAGTATGACCACACAGACATAATACCCTCAGTGTGACCACAGGCACTCAAATAATATCCTAAGTATAACCATTTTCACTGATTAAATACCCTAATGTGACCTATAAACCTCAAAAAAATGCACTCACTGTGATTTTTCACACTCATATAATACCCTCAGTGTAACCTCAGATACTAATATAACACCTTCATGTGCTCTCTGACACATAATACCAAAAATGTGGCCTCCAACACTCAGAATATTCTCATTGGGGCTTCTGACACTCACTTAATACCTTCACTGTGCCTATTGTCCATCACATAATACCTTCATTCTGCCCTCTGACATTTACAAAAGATCCTCAATTGGCAGACTCACAATATTTTCACCAGACCTCTGACATTATATAATTTACTCAATGTGACTCAAACACTCCCAAAATACCTTCATATGGCCTCTGGCATTCATATAATATTCTCACTTGTCCTCTGATACTGACATAATATCCTTACTGTTCTTCTATCACTCACAAAATACCCTTAATGTGGACTGTGATCATAAAAATAAAAATTCTCACTATGTCCTCAGGCACTCACATATTATTGTCACATGGCCTCTGTCACCTTCAAAATATCCTCACTGTGGTTTCTGACATGAATACAGGATAGTCAGTATCATCTCGAACATATAATAGTCTCCTGTGGCCACTGACTCTCACATAATATCATCATTGTATCCTATTCCATTCACATAATATCTTTACTTGGCTACTGACACTCACATAATACCCTACTGTGTTCTCTGACATTCACATAACACCCTCATTCTCACCTCTAACTCTGATATAATACCATCAGAGTGACATGTCTCACTCATATTATTTCTTTAGTGTGACCTGAGACACAAACCTGATACCCTCAATGTGTTCTTTAACTGACATCATATCCTCACTGTGACTTCAGATGCTCATATAATTATCACAGAGTGACCTCAGACAAGGAAGTAAAACACTCACAGCACCCTCTGACACAAAAAATCCAACCTGGGTCATATGAAACTGCAATGAAACCCTCACTGTGGTTTCTGGCACTCATGTAAATCCCTCACTCTGGTCCCTGACACTCAAGTAATGGCATACAGTGGTCCCTGATACTATTACACTAACTCACTGGGCTTTGATACTACATCATATTTTAGCTTGGTCTCTTAAACTAACATAATATATTCACTGTGACACTGAACGCTCTTTTACTATCCTCACTGTGTCCTATGACACTGACATAATATTCCATTTTGTCCTCTTACATTTATATAATAATATGAATATGACCTTGGACACTCAAATAATATTCTCACTTTGGTCTCTCCTCTGATACTGACATAATACCCTCACTGTTGACTATGACACACATTATATCTTCACTTGATCTCTGATGTTTATATGATAACTTCCATGTGGCCTCTGACATTCACACAATGTCATCACTTGGCCTGTGACTCTAACAAAATACCCTCATCATAACCTGTTACAGTCATAAAATATTCACACTATGGCCTCTGATGTTGAAAATATTTTCTCTTTTTATCCCCTGACACATAATATCCTCACTTTTCCTGTGTTACTCACATAACACTGTGTGACCTCTGATTCTCATATATTATCCTCACTGTGAACTCTCACACTCTAATAATACACTTACTGTGATCTTTGACACTGATTATTACCTTCTGTGTGGCCTCAGATTATATCCTAAGTGTGACCACTGACACTCACATAATACACTCACTGTGGCCTGTGATACTTACATAATACCCTCATAATGACTTATGACTTTCACATTATAACCTCACTGTGACCTCTGATTCAGATATAGTATCCTTTCTGTGACTTCTGACTCTCACACCATTCCCTCAAAATGGACTCTGACACACATAAAACCTTCACTTTTGTTTTGTTTTGTTTTTTGTGGTGCTGGGGATCAAACACAGGGCCCTGTGCTTGCAAGGCAAGCACTCTACTGACTGAGCTATCTCCCCAGTCCTTTCACTTTGTTTTAAAAAATTCTCATTGTAATATGAGTGGGATAAAATATTCAAGTAGTTTTGAACTGCATATCTCTAATTGCTAGAGATGATGAGCAATTTTTCACGTTAGTTGATAATTTGTATTTTTTCTTCTGTGAAGTGTTGGTTCAGTTCATTATCCCATTTATTGGTTGGGTTGTTTTTTTGTGGTGCAGGGGATTGAACCCAGGGCCTTGTGCTTGCAAGGCAAGCACTCTACCAATTGAGCTATATCCCCAGTCCTGATTGGGTTATTTTTGATATTAAGTTTTTTGAGTTCCTTATATATCCTGTAGATTATCACTTTCTCTAAGGTGTATATGGTAAAGATTTTCTTCCATTCTGTAGGCACTCTCTTCATGTTACAGATTGTTTCCATTACTGAGAAGATTTTTATTTTGAGTTCATCTGTATTATGGTTTCTTGATTCTACTTCTTGTGCTTTTGGAGACTTGCTAAGGAGTCAGTTTCTAAGCTGACTAGGTGGAGATTTGGTCTTACTTCTTCTTCTATTATTTGCATGGTCTCTGTTTTAGTACCTACATCTTTACTCACATTTGAGTTGATTTTTCCACAGGGTTAGAGAGAGAGTTTTGATTTCAGTTTGCTACATATAAATTTCCAATTTTCCTAGCACAATTTGATTAATAGGCTATCTTTTTTCATGTTTTTGGTGCCTTAGTTTAGTATGAGAAAAGCCTATATATTTGGGATTGTCTCAGTGTCTTCTGTATCCTTGTACTACATGTCTATTTTGATGCCAATGCCATGCCATTTTTGTTACCATTACTCTCTAGGTCTTCATTGTGATCCCTCCTGCTTTACTCTATTTGGTATGTATCACTGTGGCTATTCTGGGCCTCTTGTTTGGCAAATAAATTTCATGATTGCCTTTTCTAGTTCTGTGAAAAATGTCATTGGTATTTTAGTAGGAACAGCATTAAATCTGTAACAGTCTTGGTAGTATGATCAGTTTGACAATATTAACTCTGCCTTTTCAAGAGCATAGATCTTTCCATCTTCTAAGGATTTCCTCCATTTTCTTATTTAAGATTCTGTAGTTTCCATTGTAGAGGTCTATCCCCTCTTTCATTAGGTTGATTCCCATTGTTTTGCAGTTATTGTGAATGGACTAGTTTTAATAATTTCTCCTTCAGTTGATTCATCACTGATGCATAGAAATGCATTTGATTTATGGTATTGATTTTATACCCTGCTATTTTTCTGAATTTCTTTATTAGGTGTAGAAATTTTCGAATGGAGTTTTTGGTCTTTTAAATGTAGAATTGTGTCTTTGGCAAATAATGATATGTTAAATTATTATTTTACTATTTATATGCCTTTAATTTCTATCATCTGTCCAATTGCTCTGGCCAGAATTTCAAGGATTATGTCAAAAAGAAGTGAAAGAGGGTATTTGTGTCCTCTTCCAGTTTTTATGGGGAAGACTTCATTTTTTCTCTTTTTAGAATGATGTTTTCCTTCAGCTTAGCATAGAAGACTTTCACAATGTTGAGCTATGTTCCTACTATCACTTGTTCTTCTAGTGTTTTAAACATGAATGGATCTGCATTCTGTCAAATGTATTTTCTCCAACTATTGAGATGACCATATTATTCTCATCTTTAACTCTATGGATGTGATTAATTATGTTTATTGATTTCTATAAGTTGAATTAACCTTGCATCTCTGGGACGAACCCCATTGGATTGTGGAGCACCATCTTTTTAATGTTCTTTTGTATGTGATTTGAGAGAATTTTTAAAATTTTTTGGGTCTGGTTCATCGGGGATATTGATCTGAAGTTTTCACTCCTTCATGTGTCTTTGTTTTTTTCTTTTGTGTGTCAACAATACTCATAGAATAAGATAGGAAGAGTTCTTTTCTATTTAATGGTATCATTTGAAGAGTATTGGTGTTAATTCTTCTTTGATGGCATTGTGGAACTCAGCTGAAAATTCATCATTCATCGCTGGTACGTGTCTTCTCTTGGTTGGTACACTTTTGATAGCATCTTCAATTTTATTGTTTTTATTGGTCTGTTTACATTTTGCATGTCCTCTTGATTCATTTTGGGTAGTTTCTTTATCTCTAAAAATTTGTCAAGGTATTCATGATTTTCTATATGATTGAAGTATATATTTTCAAAATAATTTTATTTTCTTCTGTATGTCAGAAGTATCCATTACGATAAACCCTTTACATCATAAATGTTAGTAATTTGGGTTTTTCTATCACTTCAATGTATAGCTAAGGGTATATCAATTTATCTTCTCAAACAACCAATTTTAATTTTCTCAATCTTTTCAATTGTTTCTTTTGTTTCAAATTCATTGATTTCAGCTCTGGTTTTAATTACTTTCTGTCTTCTACTACTTTTGATGTTGATTTGTTCTTTTTGAGATGTAAAATTAGGTCATTTATTTGTTACCTTTAATTCTTTTAATGAATGAGCTCAATGCAGCGATCTCTACTTTTAGACCTGCCTTCATAGTGTTGCAGATATTTTGATATGTTTTATAGGTGTGGTCACTTACCTCTAAGTACATTTTTAAAGTTTCTCCTTGATTTCTATTGCAATCCATTTGTTATTTAGACTCCAGGTGTTGGAGTAGCTTTTATTTTTATTTTATTATTGATTTCTAGTTTTATTTTGTAATGATCTGATAGAATACAGGGTAGTATTTCTATTTTTGTATTGGATAATTGTTGCTGTATTTTGTAACATATGGTCTGTTTTAGAAAAGAATCCATGTGTTCCGGAGAAGATTGTGTATTTGCTTGATGAAGAATGAGAAGTTCTATATATGTCTATTAAGTCTAAATTATTGATTGTATTATTTAATTCTATGACTTCTTTGCTTAGTTTTTGTTTGGAGGATCTATCCAGGGTAAAGAAAGGTGTACTAAAGTAAGTGAGTATTACAGTTTTGTATTCTACTTGATTATTGAAGTTGAGAAGTGTTTGTATGTAAATGCTACATTTTAGGGGAATATATATTTAGGATTATTATGTCTTCTTGATGTATAATTCCCTTAAGCAGTATAAAATGTCCTTCTTTATTCCTTATAAGTTTGGTTGGAAGTCCACTTGATTGGATATGAGGATGGAAACCCCAACTTGTTTATGAAGGCCATATAAGTTATATGTTTTTTCCCAAACCTTCACCTTCAGTCTGTGAGTGTCTTTGAGTGTCTGGGTTGAAAAATCAGCTGAAATCCAAATTGGCTTTCCCCTATATGTAATTTGATTTGTTTCTCTCACAGATTTTAAAGTCCTATCATTATTCTGTATGCCAGTTATTCTCATAATTTGCTTAAGTGTGGATGAGTTGTAATTGTGTACACTTATGGTTCTGTAAGTCTCTTATATTTAATTTCCCATATAATTCTTTAGATTTGGGAAATTATTATGTCATTGAAAAGACTGTTCATTCCTTAGGTTTTTATCTCCATGCCTTTTTCTATTCTGATAAATATTAAATTTGGTATTTTTATCTTATCCCATATTTTTTAGAAGTTCTGTTCATGTTTTTTTCCAACTTCTCTGGGTGGTTGACTTTATTTTTAGGGTATATATTTTGTCATTTTTGTCTGAGGTTCCAACTTCCAAGTGGTCTAGGCTGTTGGTGATGCTTTCTATTAAATTTTTAATTTGGTTTATTGATTTCTTCATTGCAAGGATTTGTGCTTTGGTATTTTTTCACAATTTGTGAAGCCAAACAAGCATACTTCAGGAAATGCCTGAAGGCTCTTATGACTCTAAAATTGCTGTGATATACAAGGAAAAAGAATACTGTCCACAAATGAAAACATTTGAAGAACTTGCAACTCCAAATACTGTGATATTTCTGAGGAAAAAATATGCCCTAAGGATCATATTCAAAATTCTGCAAAAACTATATGCTCAAAGACGTTCACATCAAAACTAACTTAAGTAACCCCAAAAAAGAGGGAACTCATGACTCCTCATCAACAGAAAATTTAAGTAAATTATAAATTCTCTTGATGGCATTTTAAGCAGCCAGTTGAGATTGATTGTGAATATAATAAAGTGCAACATTACAGTGGCAGTGGTACATTAACAAATAGAATCCATATGAGCTATATGTGCACTATAATTTCATCAACATAAAACATATCTTGATGCTTGCAGGTGGTTAGAATGCTGTGATGATAGAGTGGCCATTCACTTTTTTTTACATGATCATATTAATTTCATAAAGGAAATTATTTTCTTATTTAACTATCCTAGTCCAAACTGTGCCCAGAGAAACCCTCTAATAAGTTACTTAACTGGATTAAGATCATTCTGTTTAGCAATCCCTGAGGATACAATTTAGAAAAAAGTTTATCTTTTATTACCAAAAAATCAGATGTGTCCACAAAATTAATTTGGAGACATTAGTGAATTCTATCAAATATCTAAAAAAGAAACAATAATTCTACATAAACTCTTCCTGAAAATTAAAGAGGAACACTTTTCAACTTATTCTATGAGGTCAGATTTAGCAAAATACTAAAACCAGACAAAATTATTATAAGAAAGAAAAATTGCAAACCAATATTCTTCATAATGTAGATGCAAAAATTCTAAACACAATTTAACCAAAATAGATTTGGAGTTGGTATATATTTAAAAAATTTAAACCAGAGCTGGAAAGGCAAAAGACAAGTGGAATTTTTTGGTTCTCAATGAAGTCAGTAGGACAATTTCAATGACTGAGACAACAGATTATAGGGATGATACCTCCAGGAATCTGAGTTTTGTTCTACTCTCATAATTCTCAGTGCAGGAATAAACCAGGAATATTTTCTTTGCCCAAGAAAGCTAAGAGGAGTCACTGATAAATCTCAGGGGACCTTACTGAGAGGTCATATTGTGTTCTGAATAATGCCAAGATTGATGAGGTACACCTGGCCTAAGTAAAGTAGCCTTCAAAATATGGTCAGGCAAGCCTCCAGGTAGCACTGCTCCAGTTCAAACTTTATATATGTGAAGTGAGCATTGGAGGGGACACTGCACTTCTAAAAAGATGATGATACCCTTGCTCATTCTCATCAGTGACCACTGGTAAAAATTTCTTGGGATTAGGAAGTTTTTATCTTCCTAATTTCTGATCAAGCTGCCTGTGACACATATCATAATTACACCAGGATATCTTTGGAACCTTCAGGTAAGTAATTCTTGTGTGATTAACCCAAGGGGTGTCATGATGAATTTTTCATTAATCAAAACCCACATATGTCAACCCAGGGCAGTATTGCTGATTATCCTGACAGAAGCATCAATTTCAACACACCATTTACTGATCAATGCCCTAGGGGGGCACATCTGATTCTCCAGGTTTCTAGGCTTTACCTCACCTGCAACCATTTATTAAAAATTTTTTTATGTTTCAATGGATCTTTATTTTATTTATTTGTATGTGGTGCTAAGAACTGAACAAGGTGCCTCACACATGCTAGACAAGTGCTCTAACAGAGATAAAACCCCAGTCCCATACCCCAACTCCTTTTAAGGCCATTAGATTGCTAAGTTGTATTTTGGAAAACAGTATACTTCCTCTTCATTTCTCTATCACAGTACAAAAATGGGAAGCAGGCCCACTGCAACCCACTCCCACTGAGGAAGGGAGATTAAAATTAGAAGCAATATAGTTAAGTCCATAAAGTGATACTAAGGAGGTTAGAGTCAATTTGATCCTTGGGCAAGTATACATGCTTAACACAGAGAAAAGTCCTAAGCCTGGGCCCATTAACTGCACTCAAGTAATTAACTCTTTTCACAGATACACGTCAAAGCTTAGATACAATAAGGGTAATGACATGATTCTTAACCACTCCCACAACTGGAATAATCAACTCCAAGTTTGTGATCTCTTAATAAAAGTGAGGCATTTCACATCCTAGTATAAAAATAGATCTTGTAGCTAACAGCTAAGATGGTAATGAAATGTGAGGAGGTATTTCAGTGGAGATGAAAAGTGCTAGTTCCAGACTAACATACCTGGCAGGTCATACTGAGGCCCATCTCATCTCCCAGGATGCAGCCATTCTGACAGAGGAATTGTTGAGCCAACCAGTTGACTCCCTCCAGTTGATAAGGGTATAGATGAATTTCTAGAAATAAAAAATACAGCAAAACCAGAGAGTAGACTTATATGTGGGCTAAGCACTATGATTTTGAATGAAGGACATGGCTTACAGTCCCTTAATCTCAGACTTTACTGCCCATAATATTTACTGGAACATTCTATGTATAAAAACAGCTGATTTCCAAATTACTTTATGTGCAGACTTGGGTCACCAATAAAAACCCTAAAATAGTCTGTCAGTGTTATATAATCAGTGTTAATTGATGGATGAGAAACTCAGCTTGGGATTTGTTCTCTAATACCCAGCTCATGCCATTGTCTTTTCCTGGAAATGAAGTGCTCCCAGTAATGATGCAACTTAACAAACAACACATGGATTGCTTATTTGATTGCTTAATGGCACCCATTTTAATTTGCCTTTTGTGCTGTGTAGTTATTAAAGAAAAGGAGAATAGTAAAACACCATGACACTGAATGTTCCCTTTCTGTTCCCAAAAACCTACCAATATTAAGGGAAAAATGAGAGCAAGCCTGATCTGGAAAGTCCAGATACATATTATCTTAAAGGACACTGGATTTCTCTCATGCACACTGGGAACTAGGGCAAGTTAGTGCTATGTGTAAAAAGATAGTTTCTTGCATGTACACTGGGTCAATTGCTCTTTGGAATGCTGGTCATACAAGGAAACTAATGCTGATGTCACTGCTTCTACAGAAATCTTGCCCAGTCACCTCTGAGAATTGTCACTCCTTTTCAATACCAAAGGTAAGGGCACACACTAAAAAATTATCAAAAATTTATTGAGAACACAGGTCAGAGGTGTAGAAGCCCCGCACTTCGCCCTCCCTTTGGACATAAGAGACTCCACCCAGGGGCCCTGCACTCTTGGCCTAGCTGTGCCAGAAAGGACCTGATGGGCACTGCGCAGCCATCAGGGGGTGCACACTGAGGATGTCTCAGAGCTGGAGATGAGTTAACCTTATGGTTAATCCGGGAATTCTTGGGTAGAGTCCTGGAATGGCTACTAGGTTTTCAGGAGCTTGCTCGATTCTGTTGACTCTAGTGATAAATTGGTTTAGATTCTGAAATCCCCTGACCTGTACCCTTTTAGCTGTAGGCCAGGTGAAAGTCTATGAATATAGTGAATTGAAATCACCAAAGATGTTATGCCGCCAAGGATGTTTCAAAGAAACCATTGGGAGTAGATTTACCAATGTGTTAACTTAAGGGTGACTCAACTTTGGTTTTGAGTGATTTTATGATGGAGTATACCACTAATACAAATATTATGATAATAACAAAATAGCTGCATTTATTTATGTAGTTCTAGGTGCTACCCTAAAGAGTTTTCACATATTTTCTTATTTAACATTCACAAAAACCTACAAATAGGTCCTATTTACTATGACTTTGAATGGTAATTGGCAAAACAGGGAACACAAACTGTATTATTTTCTTGTTTTATTGTTTGTTCTATTTAGTTATACATGACAGCAGAAAACATTTTGATTCATTGTACCAAACAGAGTACAACTTTCCATTGCTCTCTTTCTATACCATGTAGATTTACACCATTCATGTAATCATACATGTACATTGGGTAATGATTTGTCTCATTCCATCATCTTTTCTTCCTCCTCCCCCCTCCATTCCCTCATTTCCCTCTACACAATCCAAAGTTCCTCCTTTTTCCTAACCCCCCCCCACATGTATCAGCATCCACTTATCAGAGAAAACATTTGGTCTTTGGTTTTATGGTCTTGACTTATCTCATTTAGCATTATATTCTCCAACTCCATCCATTTATCTATAAATGCATAATTTTATTCAACTTTGATGTCTGAATAATATTCCATTGTGAATATATACCATAATTTCTTTATTCATTTATCTATTGAAGGGCATATAGGTTGGTTCCACAATCTAGCTATTGTGAATTGAACTGCTATAAACATTATCATGGCTCTGTCACTGTAGTATGCTGATTTCATGACCTTTGGTATAGGCCAAGGAGTGAGATAGCTGGGTCAAATGGTGGTTCCATTCCAAGTTTTTGAAGGAATCTCTATACTGCTTTCCAGAGTGGTTATACCAATTTTCAAACCCACCAGTCATGTATGAATGTACCTTTTCCCCCACATTCTCACCAAAATATGTTGTTGGCTTGTGTTCTTGATAATTGCCATTCAGATTGGAATGAGGGACTGGGGATATAGCTCAGTTGGCAGAGTGCTTACCTTGCAAGCACAAGGCCCTGGGTTCAATCCCCAGCACCAAAAAAAAAAAAAAAAAAAAATTGGAGTGAGATCAATCTTTAAGTAGTTTTGATTTGCATTTCTCTGATTGCTAGAGATTTTGAACACTTTTTCATGTATTTGTTGATCAATTGTACATCTTCTTCTGTGAAGTGTCTGTTCATTTCCTTAGCCCATTTATTGATTGGGTTAATTTTTTTTTGGTGTTAAATTTTTTGAATTCTTTATAAATTCTGGAGATTAGTGATCTATCTGAAGGGTGTATGGTAAAGATTTTCTGTAGACCCTCTCTTCACATTATTGATTGTTTACTTTGCTGAGAAAAAGCTTTTTAGTTTGAATTCATCACATTTACTGATTCTTGTATTATTTCTTGTACTTTGGGAGTATTGCTAAGAAAGTCCAGTCCCAAGCTGACATGATGAAGATTTGGACCTACTGTCAGAAACTATTATTTTCTAAGTAACATGATCAGAATATTATTTCCATGTAAGTTAATCTTGGTGCTTCTATTTTAGAAGTATACCCCCCTTCAATAAATTCATTTTTAACTACAAAAGAGTCCAATTTAGGTTGCTTTTTCATAGAAACTCCAACAAAGTACAGTTTTATGAAACTTATTTTGTGTCTTGAGTCTTTGTGAATACTGATTGAGTCACCTTCTTTATGTGCCAAGCACTCCTTATGACACTAGAGATAAAGGCTACTAATCTCATGGAGCTTATATTTGAAAAGGAAAAGACAAACAATAAAAATTCAGTAGTAATCAATGCTAAGATCAATGCTGAGACAGAAAAGTTGTGTCACAGAATATGGCCACATTGATTTTGTGCAGTACCTTTCCTGTTAACCAAGTCCTATGCCAGAGGCCTAATGGTGGGGGTCCTAACAAATCTGAAATGCCCCAAAATCAAATGGAAAAAATAAAGGGGAAAAGAAAGAAAGGAACTTTATTCAGTGTAACTGTATTGGAAAGACAAGTGATGTCAAGTGTCTCAGTTCTGTCTTTCAGGTTTGATGTGAGCTTTGGCTTAAATAGAGAAAGAACTGGTGTAGGAGACAAGAGGTATGGATAACAAGCAGGCTTGGTCGAACTGTGGTGTGGTTTATCATTTTCTTTAGTTCCAATCACACCAATTCTTACTGGTGTTGAGGAAATTGCAGCAGTTCCAGGGACAATTTCCTCTTGCTTCATAGATTATGCATCTATTAGATCTATGACCCTGGAATGCGGGACAATTCAGTTTCCATGGGACTATACTGCTCCTGCTGAGGGAGAGTAATCTCTTCATGGTTGATCTGCCTGCAAGACTCACTGTGGAAAATGTAGGGTAATGACTGAAGACTTCTAGGCACTACTACAGGGTCATGGAACAGGACACAGTAAAAGCAGGCAGATTGTGGAAAATACCTTAGTTTTTCTGACCTTAATGTCTTTGGCCTTGATGGAAGCATATTATCAACTTTAAATTAATAATCCTTTAATGATTAACATGCTTATGCTTATATAAACTAGTATAGCCATTATGAAAATGCTATGGGGCTCCTCAAAACAACAACAACAACAACTAGAAATAGAACTATCATATGATCCAGAGTTGAGCAGGAATCCAACCCAAAGTTTAATAAGATAATAAAAGAGAAACACTAAATGAAGACAGAGATGCCAAACTTTATCCTGCTTTTACTTACCCATTGGGCATCAGCAAGTCCAAAAGAAGAGACAGGGCTTTTAGCAAAGGCAGCATAAGTCCCTGTTTTACTCCCCTATTTGGGTGTTTTCTCAAAATCTTATGATTTATATCCTTTGGTGGCTTCTCTGGAATATCCTCTCTTCTATGAAACTGCTACTGAGTGCTTTTTGCATCCTGTTCTCTGTTTGACTTATTTCCTCCCATCCAGATTCTCATGCACTATATTTATCTGGCTGGTAAAGCAATGATATCAACCACCTGCCACTTAAACAAGAGGATGCTGATTATTTTTAACTTAAATATTTCAGAGGTCGAGTCCTAGCTACAAGCTAAGTAGAGCATTGGTATATTGAATCTGGCATTTAAAATATATTTGAGAAGGGCTAGCTGAGAGACTCCAGGTGTGCAAGTCACATAAAACATTTAGAAGTTTTACTCTGAATGCTGTATGAAATGAGCCTAAAGGGGAGAAGCAGAGACTTCAGTTAGGAGTATATTGCAATAGTCTGGGAAAAAGATAAAATTTGGGGGCCAGCATAGTAATAGTGTTGTGGTGAATAGATATATTGAGCAGGTAATGCCTAGAAGATTCACAAATTGAGAATTGGGGAGAAATAGGAGAATAAAAGGTGGTTTCAAGGATTTGACATTAGCATGTGATAGAATGGAGTTGCCATATGGAAGGAGGAAGACAGAATGAAGAGTTTGGGGAACATCATGAGTTCCTTTTTGTGCTGACAAGTATGCAGACATAGAAGAACTCCCATACATTGCTGGTGGGAATGTAAATTAGTACAGCCATTATGAAAAATGCTATGAGGCTTCTCAAAAGAAACTAAAAAAAAACTAAAAATAGAACTACCATATGATCCAGAAACTCCATTACTGAGTGTATATCCAAAGGAGATGAAATCAGTATGTCAAAGAGATATCACTTCCATAGTTAGTACAGCACTATTTATAATAGCCAAGATATGGAATCAACCTAGGTGCCTTTTTGTGAATGAATGAGTAAAGAAATGTGGCACATATATACAATGGAATATTGTTCAGCCAAAAAGGATGAAATTCTATCATTTAGAGCAATATGGATGGGCCTGTGGAACATTAAGTGAAATAAGTCATGCACAAAAAAATGCTGCATATTTTCACTTAAATGTGGAAACTGAAAAAGTTGATATCATAGAAGTGGAGAGTAGAATAATGATTACCAGAGTCTAGGAAGAGTGAGAAGAAGAGGGGAATGGAAAAATGATGGTTAATGGGCACAGAGGTGCGACTGGAGAGGAGAAATAACTTCTAATGCTCTCTAGCACAATGGAGTTCTTATGGTTAATGATAATTAATTGAATATTTCAAAGTAGTATAGAGAATAGTGAATGTTTCTAACAATATAATGATAAATATTTGAGGTGATCGATAAACCAATTACCTGGATCTGATTATTTCATATTATATACACATAATGAAATGTCAATGTATCCCATAAATATGTACAATTATTGTGTCCACTAAAATTTGTAAAATATATGTATTGAAAGCTTTTTTCAAAAGGAATTCATGTTGAGAAAAAACAATTCAATTTTGGACAGAGTATAATGAGACAGTGGTACAGATCCAAGTACAGGTTTTGTATAGTAAATTGGATAGACTATTCTAGAGTTCTGAGGAAAGGGTTAGAACTAAGCACAGGTAAGGAAGTCATAATTTTAGAATGGAGTTTAGGTTATAATATCCCCAAGACCATGACTGGAACTATAAAAAATACTAATCCTTGGTCAACTCATATTTAGAAATTGAGAAGAGGAGGCAGCATAAGAGAATAAGATCAGCCAGTGAAATAGTATGAGAACTAAGAATATAGTACTTCTAAGACCAAATGAAATAGGGTTTCAAGAGTGATGGTATGCATCAAATGCAGTTTAGATGTGAAGTAAAGATAGAATAGAAAATAATCACTAAATTGATCAACATTATGGTTTTCAATGGTCTTGGCAAGGAGTCCAGTGCCTGACTGGAGTGATTAAATAAAGATAATGACAGGAAAGAAGGTTCAGACAGCCTATCTTACCCCTTTTAAAGAGTTTTGATGTAAAAGGAAGCAAAAAATTGGCAGCAGTAACTACCAGATCAAGGGCAGTTTATTTTGTTTTAAGAAGGTGATGTTAGAGCATATTGAAAGCTGATGGAAATGATCCAGTGGAGATAAAATCTGATGATACCAGGGTAATATTCTTGAGTGAGAGGAGGTGGTATCTAATAATGCACAAGTAGAGGGGTTGGCCTAGACAGTAGAAGGCACAATATGAATACAGATTTAGTAGTGACAGCACCTGATCTCTCCTGACTCTATTGTCAAATTAAATAAGAAAAAAAATGGCATCTGGTGAGCTTTTGTGGGAGGGGTGTTGGGAGTGTGAGGACAGAAAGATGTGAAATAGTTGTCTAGGAAAGTGGAGAGTGAAAGCATGAGAGGAATATGGTACCATTGCCAAGCAGCAGTGAGGGCCACTTGAAGTTGGTGGTCAGGAGACCAGGCAGCATGGTGTGTGTTGGCTGCAGGTGGGGAAGAGTTAGGGAATTGAGTCTTACCAGGGTTGAATATTTGCCAGATGAATACAATAGAGAGTGATAATAAAGTTGGTCATATCCCCAGTGTCTAGAATAGAGGTGAACATGATAGATAAGGTCCCTGCAATTGTGGAGCTCAGGTTCTAGTGATGAAGAAATATAAAAACTAAAGAAAGTACAAATAAACTGTCAGGTAGAATAGTGCTATGAAGATAATGATATTGAGAATAGGACTGGGGAGGAGCTGAGTAGAGTGGGTTGAAGAGGATGTCACTAGAAAAATGACATTCAAATTTAGGTCTGAATTATGGGAAGCCAGCTTTGTAAAATCAGAGGAAGAAAGTTTAGGTCAGAGGGAACACAAAGGCAAAGCCATTGAGACAATATTTGTAAGGGATAATAAATATATTTAAAAATTGGTGACAGAGCTTGGTAGAATGGAGCATACCTTTAATCCCAGCTACTTGGGAGGCTGAGATAGTAGGATGGCAAGTTCAGGGTAATCCCGGGAAACTTAGTGAGACAGTCTCAAAGTAAAAATGACTGTAAAATGAAATAAAAGGTATGTAAAATGAAAATCTATGTAGCTCAATGGTAGAACAATTACCTAGCATGTGTGGGGCCCTGGATTCAATCTCTAATGCTGAAAGAAAAAAAAATAGTGAAGATGCATTTGAAGGTATTTGGTCATTGATAAGCACATGTTTGAAGGTGAGAGAAACAGATTCCAGGAGGATTCCCACAGGTGTTTACCCTGGGATATGGATGTTTGTGCTACCACTGAGGGATTATAAGAGAGAAAATCTGGTTTGAGGGAAGGAAGATAATAAATTCACATTTAGGATGTATTGGATTTATACCTAGAACAGTTTCTGGCCCATAGGTAGCACTGAGAAAGTATTCTTAAATACTTGAGTGAGGGGCCTTTAGAACAGTTTGAAAATATAGTACCTATGGTTGTTATCACCCTGAGAAAAAGAGAGGACATTTAACAAATGGGCAAACTAAGGCACAGAAAGTTTAGGAAACTTGGTCAATATTTTCTAGTGAGTCAGTATTAAATGCCAGAATGAAGCCTATCTCAATTCCTTTTTCATTCATTGCTCAGGCTATATAGTCATAATGCTTTTATTAATTCTGTTTTATTCCTCCACAAAAGGGAATGCCCTCTGACAACAGCAACCCAGTAACATTAACAGTAATCAAATCATGCCTTTGATAGATCTCGGCATCAACCCCAACCAAATCAAACATGATTAAAAAACAGGTTAGTGTACAGGGTATATTTGCTGTCCACTATGTCCTTGATCTACTGGGTTACAATAGGATACTAGTTGGCAGCATCTATTGAGTCAGATATGGAGCTTCAGTAAAAGATGTGACCATAGGGAAAATGTTTCAGACCTCTTCTTGCATTCATGAACTTGGATTTTTGGGCTAAGCTTAGGATAAGGTCAGTGCCCTACACTGAGTTGAAAGCAATTTGGGTTTTCTTTCTCCCAAGCAAGAAAAAACTACACTTGACTTTGATGTAATTATATATCTCAGGCATCAGATTTATATAATAAATGTAAAACCCACAGAGCCCAAAAGCCTGAGAAGATATACCAATGAGACTGTGCATTTAAGTATAGCAGGAAGTGCTTTACAGAAATCTTGCCCAGTCACCTCTGAGAATTGTCATTCCTTTTCAATACCAAAGGTAAGGGCATACACTAAAAAATTATCAAAAATTTATTGAGAACACAGGTCAGAGGTGTAGATAGCTTTGCACTGAAACTTGTCTGTGTGTCTTTTGTTTGACAGAGCAGTTCTTGTTTTCCTATTTCATTTGTTTAAAGTACTGGAATTGAACCCAAGGTTTTATGTGTGTTAGGCAGGCATTGTCCTAATGAGCTACATCCCCATTCCTTTTTATTTTATTTTATTTGGGGCATGGGTAGTCTGGCTAAGTTGCCAAGGCTGGCCTCAAACTGTGATCTTTCTGCATTAGCCTCCTGAGTACTTATGATGACAAGCTTGTGCCATTATGCCCAACTTTTTTTTTTATTCTAATTTAATACATTTTTTCAAATTGGTTACAAGTAATTTTACTCTTTTTGGTCCAGCAGGAAAACATTTATGCGATCTACCAAGCTAGTCCCTGAAGGCTTTGAGTCTACTACTGCTGGAGTTTAACTTTTCTGACAGATTTTCATGTAAGGAGCAGATCATCTCAGCAGATAAATTGCTTAAAGTCAAATGTTCCTCCTGATTCAGCCTATGCTGAAATCCTAAGAACACTCTGTGAACTTCCTCTTCCTCTGTGTTGATAAGATCCCAAAGCCATCTTATACCCTAACTGCACAAAGCCTTGGTCTTAGGTTTGAAAAATGAACATACATGTTGCACATATATCTGTATTCCTGAGGTACATTTGTTACATTCAGCCAAGGAAGTTTCCCATTTTGATACCCCATAATGCTCAAAAAATGGAATGTAAAATAATTTTCAACCTCAGAGGACTTAAATAATCTGAGAGTGCTTCCAAAAGGACCATGATGTATAGTAATTCATAGTGAGGACAATAATAGTAGTCCAATAACATTGTTGAGAACTAAATAGACCACTTTTTAAAAAATTATTTTTAGATGTTGATGGACCTTTCTTTTATTCATTTATTTGTATGCCATGCTGAGAAATGAACCCAGTGCCACACACATGCTAGGCGAGTGCTCTACCAGGGAGCCATAACCCCAGTCCCAACTTTTTTTAAAAAATAAGAAACAAAATACAATTTTGAATTTCCAGGGTATTGTAAAAGACCAAAATACTTTAGCTGGAAATAAATCTGGAGATCACCCAACTGTCTGCATCTCACCAGTAAATACTCAAGAGATCAGGAGTTATCCTTCATGGTTTAGGTTCCTTGGTAATCTCATTAGCATGTGAAGTCCACAGGCATAGTGTTTTCCCCATTTTCATGACCCATAGATGGGCTCTCTGAAAGCAAACAGAATCACAGAGTTTTTAGAAAATGTAGAGTTGTTGCTTCTGATATGTCTAAAAGGTAAATGAGCTAGAATTACCTGCTAACAACTCCTTCCTGGAATACACAACTCTAATCTTCAACAGTACTTTTTCTATTAAAACTCCAGGTATTTTTCTGACATTTCTTATCCTTGAATAAGGTATAAAATTTTATAGTATTGTTTGCTGTAAACCTCTTGCTTTGAGAAGTTCAAAGTCTTTTGTCTTCCAGAAGAGGGTAGAGGGCACCTGCAAATGGGTTTTCTTGTCCTTACACATACTCAGTTTTAAAGTTAAATTGTTTTAATATGCACATCCAACCCTGCAACTTGTTAGTAACCATTGACAATATCATCTATTTAAATGGTATGCTTATTAAGTGCCAAAAAGTATCAGTCACTTTCATTGATCTCTAACTTGGTTTACTTTTAAACTCATTTTCTGAACAAGTGAATGGAATTGAGGTGTCACAGGTATATTTCACATCATAAAAACTAATACAGTGTTGGCCAGCTACTTAAAAGTGGTTTTATGACATTTCTTAGTTGAACAAATGTGTTGTTTCTTGACTCCATTTTGGGAACTAATTCTGACTGTCGTCTTAGTCAGATATAAAATGAATCCCCTTAGCAAATCCCTGTACCTTTATCATAATCAGATGTGGGCTGAAAACTCTGTTAATTTGTTTTTAGTAACAAAAAATTGTACTCTTGAAATCCAGTCACACCCTAATGTAGAGGTTAAGAGTACTGTTTTAGATTTAAAGACTGTCATTTACAAGAAGTATGGCCTGGGCATATCATTAAACCTCTCTACCCACTGTTTTTTAATCTTTAGGAATGAATAATAGTAATAACCCCTTTGTACAGTGATCATAGGGAGTAAGTGAAAGAAAAATTACATCAATCACTTATGAAAGTGGCAACTCCACGTGTGGTTACATGTCAGTTATTATTCATGCCTAGAGTGAGACCCCCACATTTTGAGTCTCCTTAAGCATCCTAGCCAGATTTGGCAGTTACTAAACAGTAGTGAAATCAATTGAGGCAGGGATGATTTTGGAAGGGTAGCCATTATTCTGCCTGATTATCAGTTTTGTGGTTTTTAAACTCTAAATGGATTTGAAGTTAAAATCTGCTGAATATACAGCATGTGGATTTCTTTTTTATTATCCTCTGGGCAAATTTCAACACCTTATGATCTGCTTACATAAAAAAATAAACTTTCACCATAATGCTCTGACTTCTCTGACTTTTCTTAACACAGACATACCTTTATGGTTCACTATTATATTCTAGAACCAAGAATGAAGCCTGGCATATATTTCCTACCCAATATATTTTAATAAGTGGATTTCTGAGAAGGAAGCTGCCTGAGTGGCTGCTAAGAATGTTTATGGAGCTATAGACCCTCCTTTTCACATTTTTCAGTTACATATCTGTGGATACTAAGCTATTATAAACATTCTTTAATGGACTGAACATATTTTGCATGTTGCTGATGGTTACCTTGAGATCTTTTTCCTGTGATGTACTTCTCTATCAGTCCCATGATCATTACTTGGATTCTAGTTGAACTTCCATCCCCCAAATTTTTTTTTATAATTTGTTAGAGGTTTCATATGTAGAATTTATCTAAGCATTTTGAAATTCCACCTCCACTGGTAGGTGTCCAATAAGAACACTGGGAATTCAGGGTTTCTATTTTCTCATTTTTTGTGACAGTTTCCTGGGATTCAGT
This sequence comes from Sciurus carolinensis, assembly GCF_902686445.1. Taxonomy (NCBI): domain Eukaryota; kingdom Metazoa; phylum Chordata; class Mammalia; order Rodentia; family Sciuridae; genus Sciurus; species Sciurus carolinensis. The sequence goes on along the minus strand of NW_025920191.1, from coordinate 213,730 downwards.
ATATTTTTATTTTATTCTCTGGTAGTACTACTTGCACTTTCCTATCATGATTCCTCTTTTATTTTTCCATCTGCCAAACAAGTGTTTTCTCAGACACCACCGTTCCTATTTTCTGATCATTTTCCACCTACCAACTGGTATTGTATCCTCCTTGTACAGCTGAAAACTTTCTAATAATAATTATATTAGCTCTCAAAACATTAATTTCAGGCTGGGGAGATAGCTCAGTTGGTAGAGTGCTTGCCTTGCAAACACAAGGCCCTGGGTTTGATCCCCAGCACTGAAAAAAAGAAAGACATTAATTTCAATCACTTCTTGATCTCTTCATTAACATTAAGTAAGATTGATGGTAAAAGTAGGTTGTGATATGATACATATATATCAGTTTTCTTTGATGTTACCTTATGAATGAAATTACTTGAAAAGTTAATAAATTTCTTTCAAAATGCTAAGGATTTAATAAGTACTCAATGCTCTAAAATAATCTTGATTTTTTTAGTCAAACTGCATATCTAAAAATTATTAAATCATGCTAAACTGTGCTTTTCAAACTTTAATGTACACATGAATTATTGGAGATTCTCATGAATTAATTTGGATTATACCAAAATTCTCCATTTCTGACAAGCCCTAAGTGATATTTATGCTGATGATCAGATAACTATTTCACATAGTAAAGTTGTAAAGTATAGACAGATAGATAAACAGATGCCATGTGGGCACATTATAATATAAAATGTTATTGTTACTCTCTAATCAGAAAATTAAATAATATACACCCTTTAATGAAACATGTTTTAAAAAAACATAAATTTCATAACTCTTCCTTTCTCAAAAAAATGGCAAAAAAGAGGATAAGATAATAAATGGATTAAAAAACACTTAAAAGCCTGTAGTTGTTCACTTTTGCTACATATTTAAGAATTAATCACTGGGAGAACATTAACAGAAAATGATGTTAACTCATTCATGAGATTCTGGTTGTGTTGATCTGAAGTCCCAATAAAGTTCTCTGCTAGGTAATATAGGAAATGTAAACAGCTAAAAATGTTAATTAGAGCAGAGATATAGTCATAACCACACATTAAATGAATACTTTGGTTGACATAGGTAAAATAAATAAGAAAAGACTTGAAAGAAGATGCCTGAAAGTCTTATTATCAGTCAAAAAGAAATAATTATGGGGCAGACAAATAAGTGTGATCAATTTTGGATTCCTAGACTAAGTCATTCTTTAATAAGAATTGGGAGAAAAATAAACCTGAATGTGGACAAATCCAACACTCTGTTTTGTGGATTTTTAATGTTTTGTAATACCCACTCTCCTAATATTTATTCATTTCTATAATACAATGGAAGGAGAGGGTCCAAATTGGTTAAGGTGATTTTCTATAATCAAAAAGAATTTAAATGTAATAGATTTGAAAACCTGTGGTTTATGACATTTCAGTGACAGAATAATAGGCTGGATTCATATTGCATTATTTTATTGGATTGCCACCTTAACCCTTGAAGTAATTAACTGGAAATTTTTGAGGAAGCAAAAAGTTTGTTATAGGAAGGAAGACACTGAATTAGGAATTAATGTCATCTGAACCAGTGCTTGTCAGTTTTCATGTGCATCTGAATCAGTTGAGGATTTTGTTAAGTTAGTTCTGATTTAGTAAGTCTAGGGAGGGGGCTAAAATTCTGCATTTCTAACAATGCCCCTAGTGATCCCCTTTGTGCTGGTCTACAGACCATACTTTGGGTAACATGGATCTAGAAGAGTGGTTCTCAAATTTCAGTTATTTTTTCTTAAGCATTTAAGTTGCTTTCTTTTTATTTTATGAATAATGCTGACAGTACCATTCTTTAACAATAATCTTTGTTTGCAAGTCTGAATATTTCTTTAAAAGGCCATGTAAATTTAAAGAATTTTTATATACATTGCAAAATTACTGAGAAAATATTATACTGTTATACTCTCCCTAGTATGTTTTGATCTAACCCATTTTTACTCATTTAAATGACTGTTACCCAGAAATAATAACAATGGGGTAAATAACAACTTATACTGGAAAGAGACTTAGCACATTTTCTTGAGAGCAATTTCTCAATATATCTGAAAATTCTTGAGACTTATTCATTCAGCTTGGAAGTTCTCACTTGGAATTTCTTGTGATTGCCATCCAATGAGTGCTAAGACTGAATTTGATGTGACTACTTTGTTCACATGTTTAGTACTTTAGGTGGATTAGCTAGAATTTCTGGGGGCTATTTGAATATTTCTCTATCATAGGTATTTTCTTCCATGTGCCTTGGTTGGGCTTCCCAACAGTATTGTTGTCTCAATGTAGTTGGAGTTTTTATAGTAAAGATTTAGAATATCCCAAAAAAAACCTGCTGTTCAAGTCTTGGTATCCAATGCAGCATTGTCCAAAGGTGGGTCTTTTGGAAAGTAATTCATGCATTAGGGTTCTGACATCATCAATGGATTGATTCATTGACAGATGAATGAATTACTAGACAGTGGTAGAAAGTGTAGGCAGGTGGGACATGGTTGAAAAGCAGATCACAGGTCCAGGGGGTTACCCTTAGGGACTATAACTTGTCCTGAGTCTCTTCCTCAACCCCTGCTTTCTGGCTACCATGAGCTGAGATTCTTTTCTCTGCCATGCCCTTCCACCATGATTTTCTGCCTTGCCTGAAGCCAAAAGCAGTGGATCTGAAACTTCTGAATCCATGAGCCAAAAGAATTCTTTCTCATTGTCAGGTATTTGGGTCACAGGTACAAAAGGTAACTTCTTACATGACTGCTGGGTTCCACCAAAGTAAGCCTTCTAAGACACCTCGGTGGAAGCTGCAAGGCTACTTTTTACTTAGTATTGAAAGTCATTCAGTGCCATGTCAACTGTATACTGTTGGTCAAAAGCAAGCCATAAAGATACTGAGACTCAAGGGGAAGGAACTACACAGAGGCACAAGTACTGGGAGATGTGTGGAGGTGGTGTATGTGTGTCATTTGTTTGAATTGTCATTTATTTCAGGAAATTTTTCAACTGTTCACTGGCTATTTTTAAATCATGAAAGTAGTTCTCAAGTTGCCATGAATACTTCTAATTTACTGCAGGAAGGGAGAGTCAGTAATTACAAATTGGTGATCATCAATACTTCAAAGGAGATGATGTGTTTCAGTGACTACACCATCCCAGATCATTATCTTAACTTCATGCACAATTCCCAGGTCCTCGAGTATTTCAGGATGTATGTCAAAGACTTCAACCTTTTAAAATATGTCCTGTACAAGGTAGGCAGTTTTGTGGGTGTCTTTGTGTTTGAAATTCTTCATGAAGTAAGTGCATAATGTGGCTTCATTTACCAGTGCTTATGTGTAAATATTAGCTTGATATGCTCAAGTACAAAATCTCCACTCTGTTCTCTCTCTAAAATGTCCCTGGGAAAGTCTCATATATTTTGGCTGCAGATACAGAAAGATACCTGCCACACATATTTTCATTGTCTTCATTTCACATTCTGTTTTTATAATAAAGGAAATGAGGGGAATGAATAGGTATGGAAACTTTAAATATTTCTGGTTCCACAACTTATCCACTATTGCATTATTATTTTATACTTTCTGAGACCCTTTTCAATATATTATTTTATGTGATTACCAAAACAACCTGGTGAAGAACTTAGTGAATGGGAACTTACTGAGGAAGCAAAGAAGTTAAATCTGGTGGAGAGAGTAGAACACTGAATTAGGAAACAAAACCCTGAATTCTGTCCCTTGTTCTTACCACTAATTAACTTGTGACCTGAGATGAGTTAGTTTCTCAACTTGAATTTATCATAATTTTCTGGGCTGGGCAGATAGCTCAGCTGGTAGAGTGCTTGCCTTGCAAGCCCAAGGCCCTGAGTTTGATCCCCAGTAGTGCAAAAATAAATAAATAAATAAATAAATAAATAAATAAATAAATAATTTTCTTTTTATGTAAAAGAAGATGATTGTACTGTACGACATTTTGTTCCTTCCTTCTCTAAAGTCTACTGAGATTTTCCCATAATTTACAATCATGACCATAAACAGATATATCATCTGGCTTAAAACCCAAACCTTCCACCTTTTTCTGTTTAGCAAAAATAATAAAATGGTAATATCTGGTGAAAATTTCCAAAGCCAGTCATTTACAGCCCAGTGATACATCTCTGACCTGTTTAAGTGACAGTTCTTCAACAAGTTTGTTACTGTACTAAGCAGTGATGATGCAAAGACAAAAAAAATCATAAGTAACTTAGCTAAGTAACTGTGTTTAAAGACACAGAAAAATGAAGAAAATTATTATTATACATATAAAAAACCAAGTGATAAGTGCTATAGAGATCTATACATTGCAGCTCAGAAGAGGGATATTTAACCCATCAGGGAAGAGGAATCAAGTTGCAGGAAAGATTTTTAGAGAAGATAGTGTCCAAGCTGAGTCTTGAGTAGAAAGGAGTCTACCAAATGAAGAAGGAATGAAAGGATGTTCCAAGAAGAAGCACCATCTTGTGTTAAAACACATAAGAGGAACTATAAATAGTACATGATGGTTAAGGCTCAGTGTCTCTAGTACTCAACCAAGACATTATAGCCAAGGCCCTAGAAGCTCATTGGAATATATTCTTGATGTTTCCTTAGGCTGGCAGAGTAAACCATATTTATTGCTTTTTTTTTGAAAAACTAAAAATTATACCACTTACAGACTCTTTCTGTATAATCACTTGTGAAGTGGGCATTTGCAAAAAACAGAGATTCCTTTAAAAAAATAAGAGCCACTGAAATATTTTCCTGCTCTAACATGAAAGGGAACCTCATAATAACATGTTTGAGGTTAGTCAAATAGAACAGGATTTGGGTGTCAGAAGACATCAGAGAGTTTGAGGATGTCTGGGGTTAGTGGAGGAATAGATGTTTAGTGCACAGTGTCAAAGAAGTGCAGGATAAATTCAGGAGTTATGCAGGTGCTACAATGCCTTAAGGCAGAGACCAAAAATCCTCACAAATCCTATTTTTCTAGAGGAATAGGAGAGTACATTAGTTTGTCAGTTCCATTTTAATTTGTGTCTTATGAAAGTCTTCTCATTTGGACCACAACCTCAAATAAAACTGTACTTTATGGAGTATGAAAATCAAATAATTTTGCAAGGACCCTAATGGTGTGATGGTACCTGCACTATCAACCTTTTGTGTAACATTTTGCAGGATAAGTCATTTGTGGGAAGATATACACTGAACTGGCTATGGTTACAGTCCCCTGTGTATGTTACTTTTCTTTCAGACCACTGTGTACAGTGTGAAGAAGAGACCTGATTTCTCTACTTTATGCCAATGAGAGGTGGTCACTGAGTGTGAAGGGAAAAAGAAGGTTAATATCTTTGGTGGAGTCGTGGTTTGCACTGGCCATCACACTAATGCTCACTTACCCATGGAAAGCTTTCCAGGTGAGTGATCTACAAGAAAGGAGGTTGACCCATAAGCCATACCTTTGACACTGAGGAATAGAAGGTTGTAGTCTGAGTAATTTTTACTTTGGGGTGAAATAAGGCTTACCCTAATTGTGCATGTTCCCTTGAAAATGGGATAATTTGTATTATTGCCATTTGGGCAATGGTAATTTTAGAGTTTAGAGGTCTGTGAACAACTATGCCACCACATAATGCCATTTCAGTCAATGCTGGACTACATATAGAATGGCAATCCCATAAGATTATAATGCAGACTGAAAAATTCCTCTTGGCTGAGTAGTATCATAACCTTATAATATCATGGTGATGTTGATGTACAAACTCATCTGCACTGTCAGTTGTATAAAATTATAGCTCACAAAATTATGTATGTAGTACATAATAATAATAAACAACCATGTTACTGGTTTATGTACTTACTGTACTACATTTAGTGTAGAGTATACTGCTTCTACTTATAGAAACATTTACTATAAAACAGACTGCCATGTTACACCAAGTAGCCTCACGTCTCATGTTTATTGTGGGACTTGATTGCATCAGGAGGCCACATCGAGTGACTGGCCTAAACAATCTACGCTTATGTAAGTACTTCTGTGATGTTTTCACAATAATGAAACCAAATTACATCAAATTTTTGAGAACATATGTATTTATGACAAGTAGAAGATAATAGTATTTAGTTTCACAATGACTTTGGTCTTCTTAAGGATCAAAAAGGAAGACTGTGGAACTCTTACACAGCAGTCGTTCAGATGTGAAATTTTTCAGTGATTGAAGAAACAAATAAATATTGAGTTTCTAAGGGCTAAATGAAAACTTGAATAATTTAGTTTCAGTTTGGGGCCTGAACTTTCTTTTTTTTTTTAAAAATGCACTTTATGTATATCCTAGAGTATACAGAAACATATATTCTCTAATTGAAATGGGAGTATGTATCTAAGGGAATGAAAAGACAAAAGAGAAAGGCAGTTTTCTGAGGCAGTTTGTATTTGCGATTCTGCAAATACAAAATACAAACTACTTATGATAAAGGAATCACAACTTACTATTCTGAGGCTGTGGAAGAAAAAAATAAGCAAAAGTATTCAGAATGACAAGAATAGCTGAATAAAGGGAGATTATATGGAGAATATGTGCTTCAACTTTAAATTCTACAAAAGAATGATTTTACAAATGATATCCATCATATAAACTATCATCCTAAAAATATTTTCTGTTCCCTTGCAGGAATTGAGAAGTTCAAAGGACAGTACTTCCATAGTTGAGACTATAAAAACCCAGAGGTATTGGCTGGAAAAAGAGTCTTTACAATTGTTGGGAATTCTGTAGGAGATCTGGCTGTAGAGATTCACTACACAGCCAATCAGGTTTGAGTCAATGATTTTCTTTGCTTCATTCTATCTTCAGTCTTATCAAGAAGGTAGACCTGGACTGCCACCATTTTGAGACAACAGCCAGGACCTGTAGGACACCTGGATGGACTGACTGAGCCCCATCACCAGGAACCCTCATTCTGAACAATCACTCCCTGCCTCAATGGCCCTCACATCAACTGATTGCTCCCTGCCAACAGGACCCCAAGACCAAATGATTGCGCCCTATCACTGGGACCCCAGATCGACTGATTGCACCCCACCTCCAGGATCCTGCAACCACACCAAACTCACCTAACCTCCAGGACCCCTGCCTGACCAACCACACCGTGCATCCAGGACCTCCAGCTGACCACATTCACACCCTGAGATGCAGCTCCCCAATTGCCAACACATTTGAAAGCCAGAGTGGCCATCTTGAATAATCCTGGAAGCCACAGCTCTGATCTTTAGGTGGGGGCAAATCCCATCCTGAGATGCCTGCTGGAGACTTGAAGTTCATTGTCAGGTACCTCTCATGCATCGGGCTACTGAAGACTCGGAGGTTTGAATACTATATGTCTGTTATAGTGTAGATTTTCTTTTTTCTCCTTATTGAACAATTTTAAGTTTTTTTCTTTGCTTTTCTTCTTCTCTTTTCCTTTTGTTTACCTGTTCCCTCAGAGTCTCCTTCTATCTTTTTGCATGCTAACAACCAATTTCTTTTGATTTTACTCTAACCCTTTCTATTATCTAGAACTTCTGTATATTCTTGTCTTATCCCATTAGCAGCTACATCCTACATCCTTCTGCATCCTCTTTGTCCTAAATTAGAAAGTTCAGACCTTATTGCAAATCTGTTTGTTATACTGAAGATAATGATTGAACTCATTCTGTTTACTATGACAATATTGTTAGTGTCTTCATACAGGCTAAAAGTCTAGGATTGCATACTGTCTGAATTGAGTACTGCTAATATTGATCTCCTCTCAAAGAAAAGTTTTGGAAACCTATAGGGCCACTATAGCCTATAGGGGGAAACAGCAACACCAAAGATCTGCACTGCTAGAGGGGAAGATACATGAAAAACATGAGAAAACAAGGGATGAAAATGATCCAAGCAAATCTAGATTCTATATTAATAGAATCCAATCACAGTATGATAGAAGAAATGTCAGAAAATGACTTCAGATTATACATGATTAAGATGATTCATGAAGCAAAGGATGAGATAAGAGAGCAAATGCAGGCAAAGCATAATACCAATAAGCAGTTGAAAGAGCAAATGCAAGAAGTAAAAGATCATTTCAACAAGGAGATAGAGATGCTCAAAAAAACCAAACAGAACTCCTTGAAATGAAGGAAACAATAAACCAAATAAAAAACCCACTGGAAAGCATCACCAAAAGACTAGACTACTTTGAAGAAAGAACCTCAGACAATGAAGAAAAAATATTTAATCTTGAAAATAAAGTTGACCAAACAGAGAAGATGGTAAGAAATCATGAACAGAATGTCCAAGAACTATGGGACATCATGAAAAGACTAAATTTAAGAATTATTGGGATTGAGGAAGGCACAGAGATACAAACCAAAGGAATGAACAACCTATTCAATGAAATAATATCAGAAAATTTCCCAAACCTGAAGAATGAAATGGAAAATCAAGTACTAGAGGCTTACAGAACACCAAATGCACAAAATCACAGCAGATCCACAACAAGGCACATTATAATAAAAATAACTAGTATTCAACATAAAGATAGGACTTTGAAGGCCATGAGAGAAAAGCATCAGATTACATATAGGGGGAAATCAATATGGAGAGCAGCAGACTTCACACCCAGACTCTAAAAGCAAGAAGGGCCAGGCACAACATATTTCAAGCTCTGAAAGAACATGGTAACAAACCAAGAATCCAATAACAAGCAAAACTAACCTTCAGATTTGAAGATGAAGTAAAATCCTTCCATGATAAACAAAACTTAAAGAATTTACACATAGAAAGCCTGTGATACAGAATGTTCTCAACAAAATATTCCATGAGGAGGAAATGAAAAACAACAATGTAGGTCAGCAAAGGGAGGAACTACCTTAGAGACAAATCCACTCATAGTAGAAACCAAGCCAAATTAGAAACCAAAAATAAGCCCAAATGACTGGGAGTACAAATCTTCTCTCAATAATAACCCTTAATGTTAATGGCCTAAACTCATCAATCAAAAGACATAGACTGGCAGACTGGATTAAAAAGAAAGCCCCAACAATATGCTGCCTGGAAGAGACTCATCTCATAGAAAAAGACATCCACAGACTAAAAGTGAAAGGATGGGATAAAATCTACAATGCATATGGACTCAGTAAAAAAGTGGAGGTTTCCATCCTTATATCACATAAAGTGGACTTCAAGCCAAAGTTAGTCAGAAGGGATAAAGAAGGACATTTTATACTGCTTAAGGGAACCATAAATCGGGAAGACATAATAATGGTAAATATTTATGCCCCAAACAATGGTGTATCCCTGTCCATCAAACAAATCCTTCTCAATTTCAGGAATCAAATAGACCACAGCACAATAATTCTGGGTGACTTCATCACACCGCTGTCACCACTGGATAGATCTTCCAAACAAAAATGAAACAAAGAAATCATAGAACTCAATAACACAATCAATAACCTAGACTTAATACACATATGTAAAATATTCCATCCATCAACGAGTGGATTCACTTTCTTCTCAGCAGCACATGGAACCTTCTCAAAAATAGACCATATATTATTCCACATAGCAGTCCTTAGGAAATTCAAAAAAAAAGAGATACTGCCTTGTGTTCTATCAGATCATAATGGATGAGAGTTGAAATCAATGACATAATAAAAAACAGAAATTACTACAACACCAGGAGACTAAATAATATGCTATTGAATGAAACATGGATAACAGAAAACATCAGGGAGGAGATTAAAAAAAATTCTCAGAGGTCAATAAGAACAACAATATAACATATCAAAATCTCTGGGACTCTATGAAAGTAGTACTAAGGTAAATTCAATGCATGCAGCACATTCCAGAAAAGAATGAAAAGTCAACAACTAAATGGCATAATATTACAACTCAAAGCCCTAGAAAAAGAACAGAATAACAGCAAAAGTACTAGAAGATAGGAAATAATTAAAATCAGAGCTGAAATCAATGAAATTGAAACAAAAGAAACAATTCAAAAAATTGACAAAACAAAAATGTTGGTTCTTTGAAAAATTAAACAAAATAGACAAACCCTTAGCCACATTAACAAAGAGAGGAAGAGAGAAAACTCAAATTACTAAATTTGTGATGTAAAAGGAAATATCACGACAGACACCACTGAGATACAGAACATAATGAGAAGCTATTTTGAAAATCTGTAGTACAAACAGAAACTACCGAAGACATTGATAAATTTCTAGAAACATATGCTCCTGCCAAACTAAACATGGAGAACATACAAAATTTAAACAAATCAATATCAAGCAATGGAATAGAAGAAGCCATTAAAAACCTACGATCCAAGAAAAGCCCAAGACCAGATGGATTCTCAGCCAAGTTCTCCAAGACCTTCAAAGAAGAACTCTTTCCAATACTTCTCAAAGTATTCCAGGAAATAAAAATGGAGGGTACCCTACAAAACTCATTCTATGAAGCTAATATCACCCTTAGACCCAAACCAGGTGAAAACACACCAACAAAATAAAATTTTAGACCAATACCCTTGATGAATATAGATGCAAAGATCTTTAACAAAATACTGGCAAACCATATCCAAACACATATTAAGAAAATCATGCACATGATCAAGTGGGGTTCATCCCTGGAATGCAAGGATGGTTTAACATCTGTAAATCAATAAATGTAATCCATCATGTCAATAAACTTAAGGATAAGAATCATATGGCTATTTCCATTGATGCAGAAAAAGCGTTCGACAAAATACAACACCCCTTCATGCTCAAAACACTAGAAAAAATAGGGATAGTAGAAACATACCTGAACATTGTAAAGGCTATTTATGCTAAGCCCATGGCCAACATCATTCTTAATGGAGAAGAACAGAAAGCATTCCCTTTCAAAATGGGAACAAGACAGGGATGTCCTCTTTCTCCACTTCTATTCACATCATTCATGAAATACTAGCCAGAGCAATTAGACAGGCTAAAGAAATTAAAGGGATATGAATAGAAAAAGAGGAACTTAAGGTGTCACTATGTGCTGATGACATGATTTTACATTTAGAGTATCCAAAATATTCCTCCAGAAAACTTTTAGACCTCATCAATGAATTCAGCAAAGTAGCAGGCTATAAAATCAACATGCATATATCTATAGCATTTTTATATATAAGCGGTGAAACATCTGAAAGGGAAATGAGGAAAACAATTCCATTGGCAATAGCCACAAAAAAAATAAAATAAAATACTTGGGAATCAATCTAACCAAAGATGTAAAAGATCTCAACAATTAAAACTAGAATACATTGAAGAAAGAAATTGAGGGAGACATTAGAAAATGGAAAGATCTCCCATGTTCTTGGATAGCGAGAATTAATATTGTCAAAATGGCCATACTACCAAAAGTGCTATACAGATTCAATGCAATTCCAATTAAAATCCCAATGATGTACCTTACAGTAATAGAGCAAACAATCATGAAAATCATCTGGAAGAATAAGAAACCCAGAATAGCTAAAGCAATACTTAGTAGGAAGAGTGAAGCAGGGGGGTATCACAACACCACAAATTCAACTATACTACAAAGTAATAGTAACAAAAATGGCATGATGTTGGTAATAAAATAGACAGGTAGATCAATGTACAGAATAGAGGACACAATGGTACAGAATTTGGAAACAAATCCAAATCAATACAATGTTCTCATACTAGACAAAGTTACCAAAAATATGCCATGGAGAAAAGATACTCTTTTCAAAAAATGGTGCTGGGAAAACTGGAAATTCATATGCAGCAGAATGAAATTAATTGCCTATCTCTCACCCTGCACAAAACTCAACTCAAAATGGATCAAGGACCTCAGAATCAGACCACAGACCCTTCATTTTATAGAAGAAAAGTAGGTCCAAATCTTCAACATGTTGGCTTAGGATCAGACTTCCTTAACAGGACTCCCATTGCACAAGAAATAAAAGCAAGAATCAATAACCAGGATAGATTCATACTAAAAAGATTCCTCTCAGCAAAAGAAACTATCAGCAATATGAAGAAAGAACCTACAGAGTGGAAGAAAATCTTTGCCACTCATACTTCAAATAGAGCACTAATTTTCAGAATATATAATGAACTCAAAAAACTCTACCCCAAGAATACAAATAATGCAATCAAGAAATGGGCTATGAAAATGAACAGACACTTCACAGAAGCAGATCTACAAGCAATCCACAGATATATAAAAAAAGTTCAACATCTCTAGTAATAAGAGAAATGCAATCAAAACTACCCTAATATTCCATCGCACCCCAAATAGAATGGCGATCATCAAGAATACAGGCAACAATAGGTGTTGGAGAGCATATGGGGTAAAAGGTACACTCATACATTGCTGGTGGGGTTGCAAATTAGTGCAGCCACTCTGGAAAGCAGTGTGGAGTTTCCTCAGAAAGCTTGGAATGGAACCACCATTTGACCCTGCTATCTCACTCCTTGGCCTATAACCAGAGGACTTAAAATCAGCATACTACAGAGATACAGCCACATAAATGTTCATAGCTGCTCAATTTTCAATAGCCAGATTGTGGAACCAACCTAGATGTCCTTCAAGTGATGAATGGATAAAGAAACTGTGGTATATATATATACAATGGAATATTACTCAGCCATAAAGAACAATAAGATTATAGCATTTGCAGGCAAGTGAATGAAGTTGGAGAATATCACACTAAGTGAGATACACCAATCTCAAAAAACCAAAGTACGAATGATTTTGCTGATAAGTGGATGATGACATAAAATGGGGGGTGGGAGGGGGGCAAGAATGGAGGAAGGAAGGACTGTATGGAGAGAAAAGAGTGGTGGGAGGGGAGAGGGGAAGGAAAATAACAGAATGTATCAAACACCATTACCCTATGTAAATGTATGATTGCACAAATGGTATGCCTTTACTTCATGTACAAACAGAAATAACATGTATCCCATTTGTTTACAATAAAAAATCAATTTAAAAAAGAAGTTAGACCCAACAGAGTATGGATGGCTGGACATTGCCCATCATACTAGTGGCAAATATGGGGCTTGGTTTCATTGCCTCAGTTGGCATCATGATTGATGCTAATGGAGGGTCATGATTGCTGTTTAGATTTCCACTATTCAGTTGATTTTATACTAAGGAATATGCTCACTGCTTCAGGCTGCACTCATAATCCCAGGTAGGGCTGGGACTGTAGCTCAGTGGCAAAGTGCTGGCCTGGCATGTGTGAGGCACTGGGTTCCATTCTTAACACCCCAGAAAAATAAACAAATAAAACAAAGACATACTGTCCATCTACAACTATAAAAATTTTTTTTAAAGAATCTTAGTTAGCTTCTCCCTGGCTTTGATGAAGACCAGGTATTTGTTGGAAGAGGTTGTGTAAATGCAATCTTAGGAGTGTGAATTGTCCATTGGCTAGAAGAAATGCCATGTTATCATATAAAGGAAGGCACATTTTGGTAATTAAAAAATTTTACTTAACAGGATGCTGGGTGAGTTTCCTTTTTGCCACTCAAATGGAAAAAATAGAAGCAATCTATTCTTTCCTAAAACATATGGATATCAGCACTTACCCACTGAGCCACTTCCCCAGTTCTTTTTATATTTTATTTACAGACAGGGTCTCACTGAGTTGATTAGGGTCTTGCTAAGTTGATGAGGCTGGCTTTGAACTCGTGATCCTCCAGCCTCAGTCTCTGGAACCACTGGGATTATAGGCATGTGCCACTGAGCCCAGCCTATTCCATGATTTTTAATGAATCCTATAGGTGGTAAGTGCTAGTGAAGTTCAGAGGATGGAGAGAGAATTCTCAGCCTGAAAGGTTAGTGATGTTCTCAATGAGGAAGCCAACTTGATCTGGATCTTAAAAATGTATGGGCTGAGGAGAATTTAAAAGAGAAGAACTTTTCAAATACTTGACCTTTAAACAGAAACAGAGTGGTGGATCACAGCAAGACACATTCTTAGTGTTTTGGAAGGAAAACGGCAGGAATTTTTTTAAAAGATAGTACAAAACTAAAATGCCACACTAGTGAGTTTGAACTTAATCTTGAATAAAGTGGGAATGCTTTCAGATTGTGGGCCAGAATGATAAAAGTAAACAATATTTCCCATGCCTTAGGTGTTCCTCAACACCATGAGAGGGGCTTGAATTCTGAATCATGTAGGGGCCCATGGATATCCTTTAGATGTTGTACACCTTTCTGAACTTAAACATCTTATATCAAAGATATGTGGCCAAGCATTAGCAAATACGTTTTTGGAAAAATGTATTAATCAAAGATTTGATCATGAAATGTTTGGCCTGAAGTCTAAACACAGGTATGTTTTCAGGATGGGAATGGAGTTAATAATGGCTAAGATAAAAGAACAAGAATAGTTCACACAGGCTAACAGAGCTATCTCTACCCATACATTAAGAAGACCCAGGGCTGGGGATATACCTTAGTTGGTAGAGTGCTTGCCTCACAAGAATACAGCCCTGGGATCAATCCCCAGTACCAAAAAAAAAAAAAAAAAAAAAAAACCCAGAGAATCTGAAATTCGATTTTTACCATATCAACCACAGACCAAGATCCGCTGCTCTAAAGGATTTCTGCCACTCATTCTCATTGGCATTAATCATTTTCTTATTCTGTCAGGTATCAGTTCTTTTTATATTGTGCCCAACAACAACAAAAAGGTAGTACAGGGCAGTGCATCATTCAGTCAGTCAATAAATATGGTGCATCTGTTGTTAGCAAAGCATTATGTTGGGCATGAAATACAGAGAGAAAAGACATGATAATACAAATAATACCTTACCTTTTTTGAATACTTTTTAAAGACAAGCACAGTGATGAGCTATATATATTATTCATTTAACCCTAACAAATGGCCCTGAGGGTCCATACCTTTTTTATGTTCATTTTACAGATTATAAAAATTGAAACTTAGAGAATCTAAGTAATTTGCCCAAGGAAAATATGAGTAACAAGTGGAAAACTTCAGAACAGATCTAACCTTAAAAATATAAATGAGAAGACAGACAACAGGATATGACAAAGAAATGCATAGGATGCAGAGTATAAAGAGTGAGGTTCCCATACAGCCAGGAGAAACATTGTGAAAGCATTTCTATATACTGACTTTAAATGATTTTTTTCTGTCCAACTTCTCAGTTTTGAAAATGTTCAGATCTACAGAAAAGCAGTTCAATAATAAATACATTGAACATCCATATATCTTTTACCTAGATTCACCTATCAAATATGACCATATTTGCTTTTTCTCTTTTCCTTGTAGAAGATAGGAATATTCAAACAATAAGTAGCATACATACATACTTAAGTACATTTTTTAAAGTAAATCAAAATCATTAATATATACCTAAGAAAAAGGACACTCTCCTATATACCATAATACAATTATCACATTTGGGAAATTTAACAGTGATAAAATACATTATCTAAAACGTTGGCATATTCAGATTTCCACAGATGTCCCAAAAATGTTCTTTTCATTTTTCTTTGGGTATTAGGAATTGAACCCAGAGTCACTTTACCACTGAGTTACATCCACAGCCCTTTTTATTTTTTGAGATAGGGTTTCACTAAGTTGCTTAAGGCCTTGCTAAATTGCATCAGCAACTTGAAATTAATTAGTGAGATGATACTTGGACTCTGTGTTTCCCAACAAAATTTTCATTTAATTCTTTAAGCATGAATATCTTTTGTAGTTTCAAAAAAATTGAGGTGTTATGGAATAATAACAGGTAGGCAAATAGTGTCAGCATGTGGCATTCTAATTATAATATCTTAGAATAGCAAAAGGCACATTATACCCTGGGACCTGCACATAGTCTGATATATCTAGAGTACATGGCAAAGATAGAAGAGTATTTGAATATATCTCTAGATCTATCATGTAAGAAACTTTTTATATGCTCTGCTAAATAAAAAGTTTGGGGGGTTGGGGATTTAGCTCAGTGGCAGAGCACTTGCCTATAATTTAAGCAAGTGAGTGACATAATAATAAATCTGTAATAAAAGTATTTTAGAATGACCACTGCATCTGACCTGATAATATTCTTTTTAGATTTTTCTTTTCTTTTCTAAATTGAGGATCCTAAATTCATGTTTATTTGTGTTTCTATTCTAAGGCAAATGATATAGAAGGCAGATAGGAATGGAGACCTAAAGACAACTATAATAGTTCAGGGGGGATAGGGAATAAACAAAACTATTCTGGGTAATCTTCCTTTTTAAGGGATAAAGAGTATAGGCTTGGTGAGCAGATATGAGACAGTTTTATGACTTGGCCAACTATGTAAATGGTGATACTGGTAGTGAAAGGGAATAGGTTTAGAGAGAAAGATAAAATCATGAGGTTGGGATGCAGAAAAGAATGTGCCTAAAGGTTAAAATCAAAGCAAATTAAATTCAACAAATCAGGTATAGTTGTAAAATGCATAATATTCCTGAGGCTAGGCCAGGAAAATAATGGGATGAGGACTCTTAGAGCCTACTGACTTAAATTTCAGAAATTAAGACTGTTTTAACACTGAATTATTTTTTTAAGACCCAAGATACTGGAAAACTGACTTATTTATTTTGATACCCTTATTCCATGCCATCTCTAGAAAACACTATTTAACAGGTCCAAAGTATCCCAACAGAGTTTATACAAAGTTATTTTAATAGAAATTCTAAAATACTAGGCTGTATAACATTGGTCAAGTCACTTCACTTCTCTTGACTTCAGTTTCCACAACTATATAACCTAGATAATGACACCTATTCTATCACCTCCATAGAGCTTGTGTGACTGTCAATTTAATACATGGAAATGTAACTTAAATTCTAAATTGCTATATGGATGTAGTTTTTTACACAGCTTGGAAAATGAAATTCTAAGTCTACCTCTTGTGCCTTTGGAACTAGAAATGGAACTGAACAGAGTATTAACAGTCAAATTCTGCCAGACTTAATGATATGTGGACAGAAACTATTGACCTATGACCTTATGATACCACAGAGTGTTATTATTACTTAAGATACCACATATGCACTCTTCAAATAAGACTCTTCTTCCTTCACTTCTCCAGTACCTTCCCCTTTCAGTGACTTCTAGGGTTCAGGTTTTGCCCTGAAAAGCTGATGTAAAGTAGAAGTGGTATAAATAGAACTTTTGCAAATATCATGGGTAGACTGAGGGAAAACATTTGACATATTATTTAACCACCTCCACCAAAGCAAAAATTTACTTATGTGATTTATTTCTCTCTTTTCCCTTCTTTCTCTCTCTCAGTCACTCTTCATCTTTATCGGCACTTATAGAGCTCTGAGCCAGCATCCAACAGTAAATGATCTGCCAAATCATATAATTTCTGCTTGGTGAAAGTGAAGGGAAATGTGAAGGAATTTACAGAGACAACTGCCATATTTGAGGATGGATCCAGAGAGGACAACATTGATGCTGTTATCTTGGTCACAGGCTATAGTTTTGCCTTTCCTTTCCTTGAAGATTCAGTCAAAGTGGTCATAAACAACATATCCCTATATAAAAAGGTCTTCCCCCCTAACCTATAAAAGCCAACTCTTGCTATCATAGGCTTGATTCGACCCTTAGGAGCCATTATGTCCATTGCAGAGCCCCAAGGACATTGTATATAAAGGTAAGTGACTATACAAATTGACTACTTAATTACTTGATGTTTAATTGTGTTTATGTACTTGCTTTTAAATAGTATTATGTATGACTGAAATCTTGAGGGTTGCATAATATCTGTCAAAAGTTAGTACTAGAACATTTATTTTTAAGTGACTCTGAAGTAGTAATTTATAACCATAAACATATATTAGAATCACCTGGGATACTTTCCCAACTTACAGATGCTTTGATCTCATCTCTGGTGATGCTTATTCAGGACATCTTAGTGGGACAGGCATAAGATTTTTTACAAAAACTTTCCACAGATGATTCCACTCATCTAAATTTTAGAAAACTGGCATGTATTTGTGAAGTAAAAGAATGTCATCTTTAATTATAGAGAATTTAAAATATAGAAATGATGTGACTTAATTTTAGACAGCATGTTAACACCTGGTGGGAGACTAGTCCAGAATGTAGAATATTCAACTTTCAAATCCTCACACCCCCTTTACATCCCTTCTTTCAGTTTTGACTTGGAGGACTAGAAAAAAAGTTTTGAGGTTTGGGACAGTAGGCTCAATATGAGTCAGCAGAGGATAAGGCTTCTAAAAGGCATGATTAAATTAAGTATCATCAAAAATTATTATGTCCCAGAGCACATAATTGTTCACTAAACTGGTCAGATTACCACCTGAAAATATTATAAAAGTAAAACTGGAATTCACTGAATAAGGAGAGGGATAAGAATGATTTAAGGAATGTGAAAACATATCATTTGAAATACAGATGAATTTGCTGAAGAAGTTTAGGCAAAAGAAGTTAAGATCTGGGGGAGATCTGAGAGTTTCTTGCAAATAAATGAAGGGATAACCCATGGGACAAGAATTAGACCTACTTAGTAGGGCAAAGAGTCAAACTAGAACCAAGGAGTGAAATCTTGTGGGTTGCATAATATCAGTTTAACATTAAAAAATAAAAAAGACAAGACCTTTTCCTTTTTTGTCCATATAAAGTTTTTTTTCTTAATTTTCTGTTTTTAGATATACATGACAGTAAGGTGTATTTGGACATATTATACATACATGGAGTGCAACACATTCCAATTTGGATCCCATTCTTGTGGTTGAACATGATGTGGAATTACACTGGTCTTGTATTCATATATAAGCATAGGAATGTTATGTCTAATTTATTCTACTGTCTTTCCCATTCTCATCCCTCCTCCTTTCCTTTCATTCCCCTTTGCCTAATCCAGGGAACATCCATACATTTTGTCCATACCCTCCTCTGTTATGAGTTATCATACACATGTCAGAGAGTACTTTGGCCTTTTGTATTTCTTGGAGCTGGTTAATTTCTTCCTTTAATTTTTTTTGGTGTAGATGGACATAATACATTTATATTATTTATTTATTTTTTATGTGGTGTTGAGGATCAAACCCATGACCTCACACATATAGCCAAGTGCTCTACCACTGAGACAAAACCCTAGTCCTGGTTTATTTCATTTAGCATGATATTCTCCAATTCCATCCATTTACTGGCAAATGCCATAATTTCACTTTCTTTATGGCTGAATAATAATCTATTTTGTATTTGTACCACATTTTCTTTATCTATTCATCTGTCGAAGGGCACCTAGGTTTGTTCCATAACTTTGCTATCATGAATTGAGTTTTATAAACATTTATATATCCCTGTAGTGTGCTAATTTAAAGTCCTTTGGGTATAAACCAAGGAGTGGAATAACTGGGTCAAATGGTGATTCCATTCCAAATTTTCTGAGGAATCTCCATACTGCTTTCCACAGTGGTTGCACCAGTTTGCAGTTCACCAGCAATGTATGAGCATACATTTTCCCCTTATCCTTGCCAATATTAACTGTTGCTTGTATTCTTGATATACAAGAATTGAGATGAACTCTCAGTATAGTTTTAATTTGCATTTCTCTCATTACTAGAGATATTGACCATTTTTTTCATATTTTTGACCATTTGCCTTTCTTCTGTGAGTTGCCTGTTCAATTCTTTTGCCCATTTATTGATTGAGTTATTTGGTATTTTTGGTATTAAGTTTTTTGAGTTCTATGAATATCCTGGAGATTAATGCTCTGAGGTGTGGATGGTAAAATTTTTCTACCATTCTGAAAGTTCTTTTGATTGTTTTCTTTGCTGTGAAGAAGTTTTTTACTTTGTTACCATCCCATTTATTGATTCTTGATTTTACTTCTTCTGCTTTAGGAGTCTTATGGAGAATGTCGGTTCTTGAGTCAACATGATAGAGAGTTGGGCCTACTTTTTCCTCTAATAGGGGCAGGGTTTTTAGTCTAATGCATAGGTCAACCAAACCTTTCCTTGGGCAGCTTCTGAAATTGTGAGAAATCCAAACATAATAGCAAAAGGATGTCACATGGCTAGATGGCCATTTGAACAGAGGTGAATGGAGGAGAGTTAAGCCTCAGAATAGAGAGAATCCAGATGATTTTGGAGTTTCTTTTTAAAGAAGAAATTATTTGATTGCATAACTATTATAATAAAATTTACTATCATTACTAGTATTTAATTAAAACTATCAGTGTTTTTCTTGGAATTATAGCTTACTGTTTACTAGTGAGATCTTCATGATGTTAGAGGGAAAAAGTATAGTGCTATATAGTTAATAGATAAAAAGCATCTTTCCAAATGTCTGCCATTTCTTAATTTCTTACAGTCTATGCAGTAGGTCATGTACTATTTAAGAGTACTGGACCACCAAATGCAAGTAACCTATGGTTAGCTTAATTCTAGTCACATTAAATGAATATTTTAATTAGATCAATTAAGTAAGGGGAGAAAATTTTATTAACATAGGCCAGAACATCTTAGTAGACTTGAAGCAAATGGGCCTCTTATTCCAGACTCAAGTAATTTGCTAAGAGCAATTGGAAACATGAGTATTTGGAAGAATCTGCCTTATGGGTATGAGAGTAAGAGATCTGAAGGAAAATATACAAAAATCTCAACTTATTATGGAAGCACATTCTTCCAGCTTTTACAAAGAAGAAATCTTCAGAAGAATCCCTATGACTTTACCAAACTTCCAACAGGAACCCTGAGTTTTTTATTCTAACCATGACTTACCAGTCTACCTACCAAATTCTTGTCTCTCATCCCTGAATTTTATCTTCACTAGTTCATCTTTGACCTAGTTTCTCCTAGTCTTTCAAGCCTGCCCAGCTCAGTCTATCCTCTTCTTTGGTCTGTATTCCCTCTATGAAGTCCCATTTTTCTTCTTCCTTCTTTTTCTGGAATTATTGTCTTCTTGTCAAGGGAAATATTCCACCCTTTTCTAGAACACTGAACCCACATTCTTGCCATGAATGAAATCAAGTTTCTATGTTCTTTGACTGTTTTGCCAGTCTCTCAAGGGTTCTTTCATTCAGCATGTTTCTTTCCTTGAAAACCATTTCAAGTTACACCAATTCTTTGTATTACCAGAAGGCATAATGTCATGGGGTGACATTTAGATTCCACCACAGATTGGATGACTTATGCACTAAGCAACAATTTAGCAGATATCCTTGACCCAGAGCTTTTGTTTCTGATGTTCTCTTCTTAGTATGCCCTCCCTTTACTTTCTGTTTATACAGGACAAACCTATGCATCTTTCCTGCCTCCTTTATTAGCATATTGAAAGTTCTTTAAATAATCCTGTATATTTACATTTCTATTCCAAGGCTAGACAAATGCCTAGCACATAGGAGATATCTAATAAATGTCACTTCTAATGAATACAGTATGGTCTTCAAGCAAATGAAATTCTGAATTCTGTAGTAGAAACTTCATAAGATCTCTGCTTATCAAGTGCCTTGACCAATTTCTCTTCATGTTAAAATGTTGAACTTGTCTGGAAGGCCAGTATGACGGCCATATCTCTTTTCCCTTGTAACATTATACCAAAATGTTCAGGGCAAGTCAGGATTTCAGAAAGTCAGGATTACACAAATGCAGCATGCCTTAATCCTGAGAGTAGACCTTGAAAGACCATTACCATAGAGATTAATTTAGTCTCTCTTCATTCCCACATTTTCTTGGGGTCCTGGGAAAATAAACTTCAATTCCTCACTGTTCTTTAGCAACATCATTTAGCAAACTGAGCTCTTAGTATATATGATCTCCTAGGTGCAGAAAAATCAGAAAAACAGAAAATCCTTATTTTGACTGAGCTCAGAGTCATAGAAGGAAGACACCCAAGAAACAAACATTTAATGTGTTCATTCACTCCACAGATATTTACTGCATCCTAAGCAGATGGTCTAGTAACAATGTAGAGGAGCTACTATTGGAACAATGCGCAACAAGTACCCAAATCTCCCATGGCTATATACTGAAAGAAAAAGGAAATATTGACATATGAGTGGGAAAATCACCAATATTTATATAAAGTTATGGGAAAATGACAGTAAATTGAGTTCTGGGTATTACCAGTAATTGAGAATGTTGAGAAATAATGTTATAGGAATTAAGGAAAATGAAGCCAGGGGTACTCATAGAGGTGATATCAAAAAGTTCTTGGCTGACATGCAAGAATTTTTTTTTAAAGTATGCTATAGAGAATCACTGAAAGATTTTAACTGGGAGAGGAGAGCTCAAATCAGATTTGCAATTTAGAATGCATGTTAGAGTGGGTAAAATGGGAAAGTCAGTCCAAGTAAAGCCTCATGAAGCCTTTAAATCAAAGTAATGGCAATCTAAATGAATAGAAGGAGACAAACTTAAATGAAACTTCATAGGTACCTTTAAAAGGATTTGGTGGCTGAATACATGTTGGGGATAAGGCAGAAAAGAATCTGCTCAGGTGCTGTGGTCATTAACACAAACTAGGAATATAAAAGGGGGAGCAAGACTTGGAGGGAGATAAGAAATATGATGGAGATTCAAGATGGCAAACTAGAGGGAGGCTGTGTTCCTTGTTGCTCCATAACTCTGGTTTCAAGTAGAGGATATCTGTTTCTCAGTGAGGCAGTTTTTGCTGCTTATCGATCCCCTGGTGTTTACCCTATTTGTTTGCTGTGATGACTTGCAGTCTGCCAGCATATCGATGCCTTTTTTGAATGCAGATTGTTCACTCTCAGGTGCCTATCATCGGCCATTTGCCTGCTTCTCACCTGTCCATCGCCTGCCTTACACATATCCATCACCCAACACACAAGGTACACCTCCTGATCATCCAACACCAGTTAGTAAACTGATCGCCGACCACCAGTGGAGCACCAGCTGCCTGCTGTTGCCTGGAAGTTCACTATTACAGTACCAGCAGGTTTGATTACATTTGGCTGCCACCATTTTGAGACAACAGCCAGGTCCCATAGGACCCCTGGCCAGACTGACTGAGCCCCATCTCCAGGATCCCTCAGCCCAACTGATCACTCCCTGCCTCTGGGGCCCTCACAGTGACTGACTGCTCCCTGCTGCCAGGACTCCCAGACCAACTGACTGCGCCCTATCACTGGGACCCCAGACCAACTGATTGCACCTGGCCGCCAGAATCCCACAACCACACCAAACACACCAGGCCTCCTGGACCCCTGCCTGACCAACTGCATCCCACCTCCAGCTGACCACATCCACCCCTGAGCTGCAGCTCCCGATTTGCCAACATATTTTGAAGCCAGAGTGGCCATCTTGGATAATCCTGGGAGCTGTAGCTCGGATGTTTAGGTGGGGCAAAATCCATCCTGTGATGCCTGCTGGGGGCTTGAAGCTCATTGTCACGTACCTGTCATGCATCAGGCTACTGAAAACTGGGAGGTTTCATTACTATATGACTGTTATACTATAGATTTTCTTTTTTCTCCTTATTAAAAAAATTTAAGTTTTTAATTCTTTACTTTTCTTGCTCTCTTTTCCTTTTGTTTATCTGTTCCCTCAGAGTCTTTTTATCCCATTTTACATGCTAATATCCAATTTCTTTTGATTACACTGTCACCCTTTCTATGTTCTAGAACTTCTGTAAATTCTTTTCTTATCCCATTAACAGTCACATTCTACATCCCTCTGCATCCTCTTTGTACTCCATTAGAAACTGCAGACCTTATTGAAAACGTGTTTCTTTTACCAAAGACAATATTTGAACTCATTCTGTTTATTATGACAATTTGGTTATTGTCCTCATAGGGGCTATTTGGTCTAGGATTGCATAGTGTCTGAATTGGGCACTGTTAATATTAATCTCCCCTTAAAGAAAGGGTTTTGGAAACCTATAGGGCCACTATAGACTATAGGGGAAAATCTGCAATACCCCGGTTCTGCACTACTAGAGGGGAAGATACTTGAACAACATAAAAAAAGAGGGGAATAAAATGTTCCAAACAAATCTAGATTCTATACTAATAGAATCCAATGACAGTATGGTAGAAGAAATGTCAAAAAAGGACTTCAGATTATACATGATTGAGATGATTCATGAAGCAAAGAATGAGATAAGAGAGCAAATGCAGGCAATGAATGATAACACCAATAAGCTGAAAGAGCAAGAGAGAAAGCAAAAGATCATTTCAACAAAGAGATAGAGATGATCAAAACAAACAAACAAACAAAAAACAAATGAAAATCGTTGAAATGAAGGAGACAATAAACCGAATAAGAAACTCACTGGAAACCATCACCAAAAGACTAGACCACGTGGAAGACAGAACCTCAGACAATGAAAAAAAAATTTGATCTTCAAAATAAAGTTGCCCAAACAGAGAAGATGGTAAGAAATCATGAACAGAATGTCCAAGAACTATGGGACATCATAAAAGACCAAATTTAAGAATTATTGTGATTGAAAAAGGCACAGAGAAACAAACCAAAGGAATGAACAACCTATTCAATGAACTAATATCAGAAAATTTCCCAAACCTGAAGAATGAAATGGAAAATCAAATACAAGAGGCTTACAGAACACCAAATGCACAAAATCACAACAGATCCACACCAAGGCGCATTATAATGAAAATGCCTAACATTCAAAATAAAGATAGGATTTTGAAGGCCTTGAGAGAAAAACATCAGATTACATAGAGGGGGAGACCAATATGGATAGCTCCTGACTTCTCAACAAAGACTCTAAAAGCTATAAGGCCCTGGAACAACGTATTTCAAGCTCTGAAAGAACATGGTTGCCAACCAAGAATCCTATACCCAGCAAAACTAATCTTCAGATTTGAAGATGAAATAAAATCCTTCCATGATAAACAAAAGTTAAAAGAATTTACAAATGTAAAACCTGCACTACAGAATGTTCTCAACAAAATATCCCAAGAGGAGGAAATAAAAAACAACAATGTATGTCAGTAAAGGGAAGAACTACCTTAGAGAAAAACCACTCAAAGGAGAAACCAAGCCAACCTAAAACCAAAAATAAGCCAAATGACTGTGAATACAAATCATATCTCAATAATAACCCTTAATGTTAATGGCCTAAACTCATCAATCAAAAGACATAGACTGGAAGAATGCATTAACAAGAAAGACCCAACAATATGCTGCCTGCAAGAGACTCATCTCATAGAAAAAGACATCCACAGACTAAAGGTGAAAGGATAGGAAAAAAACCTACCATGCACATGGACTCAGTAAAAATGTGGGGGTTTCCATCCTTATATCATATAAAGTGGACTTCAAGCCAAAGTTAGAAGGGATAAAAAAGAACATTTCATACTGCTTAAGGGATCCATAAATCAGGAAGACATAATGATAGTAAATATTTATTCCCCCAAAAATGGTTCATCCTTGTCCATCAAACAAATCCTTTTCAATTTCAGGAATCACATAGACCACAAAAAATAATTCTGGGTAAATTTATCGCACTGCTGCCACCACTAGATAGATCTTCCAAACAAAATCCAACCAAAGAAACCATAGAACTCAATAACACAATCAATAACCTAGACTTAATAGACATATATAGAATATTCCATTCATCAACGAGTGGATTCACTTTCTTCTCAGCAGCACATGGAACCTTCTAAAAATAGACCATATGTTATGCCATGAAGCAGCCCTTAGGAAATGCAAAAAAATAGAGATACTGCCTGGGTTCTAGCAGATCATAATGGACTGAGAATAGAAATCAATGACAAAAATAAAAAAAAAAACAGAAATTACTCCAACACCAGGAGACTAAATAATATACTATTGAATGAAACGTGGATAACAAAAAACATCAGGGGGGAGATAAAAAAATTCTTAGAGGTCAATGAGAATGATGATACAACATAGCAAAATCTCTGGGACACTATGAAAGCAGTACTAAGAGGAAAATTCAATGCATGGAGAGCATTCCAAAAAGAATGAAGAGTCAACAACTAAATGACCTAACGTTACAGCTCAAAGCCCTAGAAAAAGAAGAACAGAATAACAGCAAAAGTAGTAGAAGACAGGAAATAATTAAAATCAGAGCTGAAATCAATGAAATTGAAACAAAAGAAACTATTCAAAAAATTGACAAAACAAAAAGTTGGTTCTTTGAGAAAGGAAACAAAATAGACAAACCCTTAGCCACACTAACAAAGAGAGGAAGAGAGAAAACTCAAATTACTAAATTTGTGATGGAAAAGAAAATATCATGACAGACACCACTGAGATAGAGAACATAATGAGAAGCTACATTAAAATTCTGTATTCCAACAAAATAGAAATTACTGAAGACAGTGACAAATTTCTAGAGACATATGCTCCTCTCAAACTGAACCAGGAGGACATATAAAATTTAAACAAATCAATATCAAGCAATGAAATAGAAGAACCATTAAAAATCTACCATCCAAGAAAAACCCAGGACCAGATGAATTCTCAGCCGAGTTCCACAAAACCTTTAAAGAAAACTCATTCCAATACTTCTCAAAGTATTCCAGGAAATAGAAAAGGAGGGTACCCTACAAAACTCATTCTATGAAGTTAATATCACCCTCATACCCAAACCAGGCAAAAACACTTCAAGGAAATAAAATTTTAGACCAATATCCTTGAGGAATATAGATACAAAAGTCCTTAACAAAATATTGGTAAACCATATCCAAAAACATATTAAGAAAATTGTGCACCATGATCAAGTGGGGTTCATCCCTGGAATGCAAGGATGGTTTAACATCTGTAAGTCAATAAATGTAATCCATCATGTCAATGGACTTATGGATAAGAATCATATGGCTATTTCCATTGATTCAGAAAAAGCATTCAACAAAATCCAACACGCCTTCATGCTCAAAACACTAGAAAAAATAGGATTAGTAGGAACATACCTGAATATTGTAAAGGTTATTTATGCTAAGCCCATGGCCAACATCATTCTTAATGGAGAAAAACTGAAACCATTCCCTTTAAAAATGGGAACAAGACAGAGATGTCCTCTTTCACCACTTCTTTTCAACATTGTCCTCGAAACTCTAGCAAGAGCAATTAGGCAGACCAAAGAAATTAAAGGAATACAAATAGAAAAATAGAAAATTAAGCTCTCACTATTTGCAGATGACATGATTCTATAATTAGAGGATTGAAAAACCTCCTCCAGAAAACTTCTAGACATCATCAATGAATTCAGCAAAATATCAGGATATAAAATCAACATGCATAAATCTAAAGCATTTTTACACACAAGCGACAAAACAGCTGAAAGGGAAATGAGGAACACAACCCCATTTGCAATAGCCTGAAAAAAAAAATATTTGGGAATCAATCTAACCAATGAGGTAAAAGATCTCTACAATGAAAACTAAAAAACATCAAAATCTACAAAACTACAAAACTACAAAATCTCTGGGACACTATGAAAGCAATAGTAAGAGGAAAATTCATTGAATGGAGCGTATTCCAGAAAAGAATGAAAAGTCAACAACTAAATGACCTAACATTACAGCTCAAAGCCCTAGAAAAAGAAGAACAGAATAACAGCAGAAGTAGTAGACGACAGGAAATAATTAAAATCAGAGCTGAAATCAATGAAATTGAAACAAAAGAAACTATTCAAAAAATTGACAAAACAAAAAGTTGGTTCTTTGAGAAAGTAAACAAAATAGAAAACCCTTAGCCACACTAAAAAGAAAGAAATAGAGGAAGAACTTAGAATATGGAAAGATCTCCCATGTTCTTGGATAGGCAGAATTAATATTGTCAAAATGGCCATACTACCAAAAGTGCTATACAGATTCAATGCAATTCCAATTAAAATCCCAATGACGTACCTTACAGAAATAGAGCGTGCTATCATGAAATTCATCTGGAAGAATAAGAAACCCAGAATAGCTAAAGCAATCCTTGGCAGAAAGAGTGAAGCAAGGAGCATCACAATACCAGGTCTTCAACTCTACTACAAAGCAATAGTAACAAAAATGGCATGATATTGCTACCAAAATAGAAAGGTGGATCAATCATACAGAATAGAGGACATGGACACAAACCCAAATAAATACAATTTTCTCATACTAGACAAAGGTGACAAAAATATGCAATGGAGAAAATATAGCCTCTTCAACAAATGGTGCTGGGAAAACTGGAAATCCATATGCAACAGAATGAAAATAACCCCTATCTCTCACCCTGCACAAAACTCAACTCACAATGGATCAAGAACCTTGAAATCAGACCAGAGACCCTACATCTTATAGAAGAAAATGTCAGTCCAAATCTTCACATTTTTGGCTTAGGATCAGACTTTCTTAACAGGACTCCCATAGCACAAGAAATAAAAGCAAGAATCAATAACTGGGATAGATTCAAACTATATAGCTTTCTCTCAGCAAAGGAGATTATCAGTAATGCAAAGAGAGAGCATACAGAGTGGGAGAAAATCTTTGCCACTCATGCTTCAGATAGAGCACTAATTTCCAGAATATATAAAGAACTCAAAAAACTCTGCATGAAGAATACAAATAACCCAATCATCAAATGGGCTAAAGAATATGAACAGACACTTCACAGAAGTTCTCCAAGCAATCGAGGGGAATGAGGGTCGGTATTCATGGTTGCATACAGAATGAACAGGCAATAACTAGTTCCTGTATTTGCAGTGTATAATGAGGCTGAATATGTCATGGAGTTTGTGTGATGACCATGAACAATGGCGAGTTTCATAGTGTCTCTTCTCTGAAATTGTTTTCCAGCATCAACACCCGTAAGCTGTTCTTACCCCCCAAAATGTGCTTACACTCCCCTTTTGAATATTCAGATTGGAAGCTTTGCACCATTCCACTGTGAGCACAGTCTATATTCAAGCCTGGTGTTATGACCTGTGTAACTGTGCTCATCATGCCATCACTAGGCTGCTATTTCATTCCCTGGCTTGAAGTCTGCTCCCTGCAGGTGTTGGTTAGAGGACTCCTGGCAATATCCCACAGACCCTTGTGACAGAGTGGCATTTGTCTGGTCAAGAAGATGAAACATTTTGTGAATACAGATTGGCAAGACATTTGTGCATCTTGCGATGGTTTGACATGCCCCTGGAAATATCTCAACAGGTAAGTGTCTGGGTGCAGCCTAGTTGTAGGTCAGCAGCCAGGGAAGAGAGGCCTGGAAGTTGGAGTGAGCACAGAGCAACTTTCCTTGCATGTCAGGTTCATCCTGTCCTCCATCCAACATGCTGAGTGAATGAATCCCTCCTCTCTACATGAGCCACCAAAGGAGACACTCACCTTCACATGGAACATGGACATCCCACGTTCAAGCTGTCTCCTTTCCAGGCTTTGTTGCTTACGAGGAGAAACCCGACAGATGGAATGTGATGTGTCCAAAATCAGTAATCCCCTAAACCAAGGCGCTGCACTGCATGCTCTACTGAACTGAGCACTCACCACCCATCTTTCCATGACTAAGAAATTCTTAATTCTCCTTCTCACAACAATCTTGCAAATGACCCTTTTTGCATCTCAAGACATACAATCCAGGGGTTTGTCCTTAGGGAAAGAAAGTAAACCCTGTTTACTTAAAGAGGAAACCGGTTATAGCTGATCCCTGAGCAGAAAATTATATCAGTGATCCATGGAGGGCAGAGCATGAGGACAGGCAGGACTATGTGGGTATAAGAATATACTCAGGTTGTTAGTATGAAAGGAGATTTTGGAGATCATTCAGCATTGCATCACCACATCACCAGCCATTACATTCACAATCTTCTCACACCTTCCTTGATCTTTATTTTTTTTCTTTTCATTTTCCTTTTGGCCTTTTCCTTTGGAAAATTCTAACCAGCAGAGTGCTTTGAAAAATGCACAAGCCAGTGATGGTTGTGGACCTTGCCTATCATCTGAGGTAGGGGTGAGTTACAGGAAGGCGTTTCTCCTGCAAAAGTCCAGTTTTTTACAAAGAGGGAATGCCTCATCAACATAGCCAGATGATGTCAGGAAATATAAACAGGCAAAGTCAAGTGGTGATGACTCTCCTGGTCTGGATTCCCAGGACCCATATTTGTTGGCAGAAAGGAAATATTCCTCATCCAATTTTAATCTTCCTCTTGTAGGTTTGTAGTTTTTACTCTCAAGAATTATTAGAGTAGGCTAAGGGCTGAAATTCATATCCCTGATCTCTCAATGATTCAGTTGCATTCAGTTGTACTGAGGATAACGTCTCACTTGGTTACCAGTGCTTCTGTGACTTGAGAGCAAAAGTGGGAGAGCTCTTGTTATCCAGGTGGAAGGGGCAGGCATTGGGCAGTTTGGATGTGAATGGCTAGGAGATTCCAGGCTCCAATTGGAAAACAGTTGTCTTCTCTCCCCAGAGGGTTTTTCCAAGACTTGAGCAACAAGGATTTTGCGGAGAGGCTACCTTGACCTGGCAACCACATCGCAGATTCTGCCTGAATTCACAGAGGAAAGTCCTGACAATTCCAAGGCATCACGGTTCCCATGGCAACCAGAGAAGCTTCCGCTCCTGGCCACTTCAGACCAACATTGAAAACAAGCACCAGCTCAGTTGTGATGGTAAGAGGAAAGAAGAAGGGAGGGAGTGCCAGGGAACTGAGATTTTCCAAAATGTGATTCTAAACTCTTTGACCAGGAGAGCACAGCCCCATGGTCCATGGATATCCTCCAGGATCAGGCAGGACAAGGAAATTCTCTGAAGCCTGACAACTCACACTAAACTTCTGGTCTGCTCGGTGTCGAAGCACTCATATGACTGCACTAGGAATCATGACAGCAGGCAATTATCCCCCACAAGTTCCAGTTGGCCTGGTTGGGTGTAGGTATGCTTTGGGAAATGCACTATTTCCTTCCTAGCTCATTTCTCCAGGACTGTGCACACCTGGAATATCCTCGACAGGAAACTGGCCTAGGGCCCTAGCAACCACAATGAATAATGCCTCGTGAGAGCTCATGGCAGTGGAGCATGCAGTGAGCATGATGGGTTATGTGATCTTTGAATTGGGACACTTCACACACAATCTTGAAGGTTGCTCCTATTTTCCTAGAAAGCTCAGCCAGGTGACAGCTAGAACCTGGGCAGTGGGTCTTCTAGGTGAAGTGGATGCATCTTCTGAAGGTTTATGTGGTGTCATGAGACTCATTCACTCAGGATGTTGAATGGAGGATAGGATGGTGCTGACATGCCAGGAGAGATATTCTGTGCTCACTACACCTGCAAGGCCTTACACCTTGGCTGTGGCCTTAAAACTAGGCTGCACTCAGATATTTACCTGCTGGGAAATTCCAGGGCCACCTCAACTCACCTTGAGATGCAAAAAGACTGACCTATCTGTGTTCACACATGTGTTCTCTCTCTTGACCAGAGAAGTGCCAGCCGGGCACAAGGCCCTGTGGAAAATTTCCTCCAGTCCTCTTAACAGCCCCAGGAATATGCCATCTAAAAGCCAGTGGATCATATAAGAGCCTGCTGATGGCATGAGGAAAACAGCATTATGTGGCTTAACACCAGATAGGAACATTCACAGTGCTGAAAGAGCTACGATGAAAATCTTGGAAGATGAATATTCAAATAGGGAGAGCAAGGACATTTTGTTGGCACTGACAGCAGAAGGCTATTGGTGCTGAAAGCCTACTTCAATGAAAAGACATTCTAAATATATTCAGCCATTATCATCCACCCTCAAATTCCAAGACATGTCTTCAGGTTCAAAAAACTCTACAAATACAGAAAGTAATACTTGACAGTTCTCTCTGTTATCCACCATTATTACAGACCCTAAATCCCCTGCAATGACCTCAAAGTCCTTGCAAACTCGTGACTCTTTCTTATTGCTCTCAAGTGACAGCTGATTATACATATGCTGATTCATAGATTTTCTGGCACATAAACCATGAGAAAATATTTTATTTAAAATACAGCACTTGTACCAATGAACTACAATTTAAACAAGTTGAATTTGTAACATGCAGTAATGAACCCAGCTGTGAAAGTAAAGACTGCACCACAACATCACAAATGTAAACAGAAACAGCTCTGCTAAAAGGCAAATGTGAAGAACCAGAACTGAATATAAAAACAGGAGTGGTTCAAGAATATCTGAGTGTGTGATCAGACTTGCTGGGCAGGAAAGTTGTACCACAGGCATTTGCAAATTGTCAAATGTTTTTATTTCTTGACTTGCTTCTACCCACCACCAACCTGCCACAGGTCTAATGTCTCTGGCTTCCTTCTTTCAGTGTGAGTTCTTGCAACGAATGGTTCTTTGGTCATCCCTTACCCTACAAATCAAAATCCAACAATTCCCAGATCCATGGTAAACACAAGAACAACATATGCTCTACCCACCACTACAGTGCATCACTTGAGGACATCATAAAAACTAACAAGATTCTATACAAGTGCTCCATTCCTTCTGACACTGGAGCTCCAATGATAGTGGGAGAAGGGGTCATAACCTCCAATTTCCACTGAATGCTATCAGCAGAAGCTAAGATGGATTCAGCCCCACATCCTACCATTTTACATCTAGTCATAAGCAAGCCAATGCAAAGTTAACCTGACTAGGAAACTCAGGGCCAAGTGAGGCTGTCTTTTGTGTTCACCTGTTCCTTTTCCTGTTGACATTGTGGATCAGAGGAAAAGTGCTAGGGTGTGGAAGTCCCCTTTATTAGCAATCTGGGAGTGTGTCCAAAAAGCCTCTATATTGCCAAGGACCAGTGAAATGTCATTTGGAATTTCTTGCCACTGGACCTGGTGCACATTGAATATTGGGAGAAGTTGCTGGAAAAATATGGGCATAGCATACTCATGAGTGAGATGTATCGTATAAACTAATGAGAGTTGAAAGATGTGAAGGAACACGTACTCTTAAGAAATGCAGGTGACTGGGGATGCACTTCTCCCTTTGAGTACAGCTCCCTGATGGAAGGTGTCAACGGAAATTACTTGCAAGTGAAAGTAGTACATGTTACACAGTGTTGATTTCAATGATGAACAGCGGCAAAAAAAAAAAAATGTTGGGAGGATGGAAGTTTGGCACCCTCAGAAGTGATTTGTCCTGTTTTTTTGTTTTTTGTTTTTTTTTTCCCCAACCCAGATGCTGGGGATTTGAACTGCAATTTTTCCACCTGAAAAGCAAGCGCCCTACAGGATGGGCCAAATCCTCTCCACAGGAAGAGCTCCTTTAAGGTACTTCACTTGATCCCCTCAGGTTCTGTGTCTGTGAAGATTTGTGCAGACAAGCAGTCATAAAGAAAGAAAAACAATGTCTAAGGAATTCTTAAATCTCCTTTTCACAACAATCTTGCAAATAAATTTTTTGCATGTCAAGTTCTACATTCTAATGCTGTGTCCTGAGGGAAAGAATTATCACATCTTTACTTGAAGAGTAAACCAGTTGTAGCTGATCTCTGAGCAAAACATTATATCAGTGGTCCATGGAGGCCAGGGATGAGGAGAGGCAGGCCTATGTGGGAATTAGAATATGCTCAGGTTGTTAGAATGAGAGGAGATTTTTGGGATCATTCACTGTAGCATCCCTAGCCATTACATTGGCAATCTACTGGCACATTTCTTGTTCTTTTTTTTTTTTTCTTTACTTTTCCTTTGGTCATTTTACTTTGAAAAATTATAACAGCAGATTGCTGTACAAAATGCACAAACCAGTGCTGGTGCTGGATATTGCCTATCATCTCAGGAATGGGTGAGATAGAGAAAGGTATTTCTCTTGGGAAAGGCCAGTCTCCTTCAATGAGTAAATGCCTCATCATCTTAGACATTGTCATGAAATATAAACAAGCAAATCCGTGTGGTGATGGCTCTTGGGGTCTGCTTTCCCAGGACTGGTATTTGCTGGTAGAAAGGAAACATGACTCATCCAATTTCAATATTCTGCTTGGTAGGTTTGCAGCTTTTACTCTCAAGATTTATTACAGTCAGATAAAGGCTGAAATTCATATCCATGATCTCTCAATGATTCAGTTGCATTCAATTCCACTTAGGACAATGCCTCACTTGGTTATCAGTGCTCCTGCTACATGAGAGCAAAAAAATGGGAAGGCTTCTGTAATCAAGGTGGGAGGGGCAGGCATTGGTTAGGTTGGGTGTAAATGACTCGGGGATTACAGGCTCCGGTTGGAGAAAACACTTGGTTTCTCTCTGCAGGGAGATTTTCCAAACCTTGGGCAACATGGATTTTGAGGAGCAGCTGCTGTGACAGGGCACGTGCACCACAGATACTGCCTGATGTCACAGAAGAAAGGCATGTCAGCACGTTGGCATCCAGTTTCCCATGGCAAACAGAGACACTTCTGCTCCTGGCCACTTCTGACCAAAATTGAAAACAAGCACCAGCTCAGTTGTGATGGTCAGAGGAAAAATGAAGGGAACAAGTGCCAGAAAAATGCAGTTGTTCCAAACATGATCCAAACATCATCGGCCAGTAGATGAGGATCCAGGCTGTGTGCAGGGCACAGCCCTGCAGTAGATGGATCGCTCCAGGACTGAGCAGGACAAGGAACCCCTCTGAAACTGGACAGTTAACACTAAACTCTGGTCTGCTAGGTGACTTTGCAGTTGTTTGGCTGCACCGGGCATCATGACAGCAGGCAATTATTCTCCACCAGGTTCAGTGGGCCAGTTTGGGTGCAGGTGTTCTTGGGTCACGTGGATCACCAAGCTGAGCACCTGCTCCAGTGCTATTTCCTTCTGAATCCACTTATCCAGGATGGAGCACACCCAGAATATCCCAGTCAGGATACTAGCTGAGGGCCCTACAAACCACATTGAATGATGGCTGCTGAGGCTCAGGGCAGTGGAGCATGCAGTGAGCATGGTGCCTTAGTTGATCTTTAAATTGGGACATTTCACTCCCAATCTTGGGGTATGCTCCTCCTCTCCTACTAAATTCGGCCAGGAGACAGCTGAAACCTGGGAAGTGGGTCTTCTAGGTGAAGGTGGGATGCAAATCTGATGGCTAGTAAGGAGAGATGTGAGTTATTCACTCAGCAGATTGGAAAGAGAACAGGATGATGCTGACATGAAAGGAGAGATGTTCCGTACTCACTTCACCTGCAAGACCACACCTCCTTGCTGTGACTTTAGAACTAGAATGCACCCAGAAATTTACCTTCTGGGAACTTCTAGGACAACCTCAACTCAGCTTGGGATGCAGAAATGTGTTCACACATGTGTTCATTCTCTTGAACAGACTAGTGCCTGCCTGGCACAAGGCCCTGTGGAAAATTTCCCTGAGCCCTATTACCAGTACCAGAAGAATGATGACTACAAGTCAGAAAATGTTATAGGAGCCTGCAGATGGCATGAGGAACACAGCATCACATGGCATATGCCCGTATTGGAACATGCACCATGCTGAAAAGGGCAATGATGCAAAGCTTTCATGATGAATATTCAAAGAAAAAGAGCAAGGATAAATTGGGGGCAAGAAAGCAAAAAGGTGTTGGTGCTGAAAACCTACTTAGGTGCACAGACATTCTCAAACTACTCAGTCATGTTGGTCTACCCTCAAGTTCCACGACATGTCTTCAGATTCAACATACACTAGAAATACAAGAAGTAGTATTTGCCAGTTCATTCTGTAAGAAACAATCAATACAGACCCTAAATCACCTTGCAAGGAATTCAATGCCCTTGCAAATTCATGACTCCTTCTTGCTGTTCTCAAGGGACAGCTGATTATACATATGCTGAATGTATTTTTTCTGGCACAAAACCATAGGAAAGACTTTCACTAAAACAGAGCATGTACACCCACGCACTAGTATTTAAACAAGTTTAATTTGGAATACACAGCACAGAACTCAGCTCTCAAAATAAAGACTGTACCGCAATATCACAAATGGAAACAGAAAGAGCTCTGCTAAAAGGCAAAAGTGAAGACCCAACATGGGCAAAACCTGAATATCAAAACTGGAGTGGTTCAAGGTTTTCTGAATGTGGGATTGGACTTACTGAGCAGGAAACTTCTACCACAGGCATTAGCAAACTGTCAAGTTCATTTTATTTCTGGAATTGCTTCTACCAACCACCAACCTGCTACATGCCTAATGTCGCTGGTTTCTAATTTCATTGTGAGATCTTAGAATGAATTTTTTTTTTTTGCCTTACGAAGCAGAATACAAAAATTTCCAGATCCATGGTAAAGATGAGGACAACATATGCTTTTTCCACTTCTACAATGCATCAACTGAGAACATCCATCAAAATTAACAAGAGTCTCTACATGTGTTCTGTTCCTTTTAACACTGGAGCTCCAGAGATAGTGGGAGAGTAGGTGGTAAATTACCCCATTAGTCCTGAATGCTATCAGTACTAACATGGATTCGGCCCCAAATTCTTCTACTTTTCCTCAAGTCATAAGTAAACAAATGCAAAGTAAAACTGACTAGAAAAATCAGGGCCAGGGGTGACTGTCTTTTGCCTTCACATGTTAGTTTTCCAGTAGACCTTGTGTTTCACACGGAAAGTGCTCAGGTGTGGAGGTCCCCTTTATTGGCAGTCTAGGTTTGTGTGAAAATGTTTCAAAATTGACAAGGGTCAATGAGGTGTCATTTTGAATTTCCTGCCACTGCAACCTGGTGAATATTGACTGTCAGGAGAAGTTGCTGGGAAAACATGGGGATAGCATAGTCATGTGTGAGATATAATGTCTGAAGTAATGAGAGTTGAATGTTGGAATGCAGAGCTCCCTTTGAGTGCATCTCTGTGCTGAAATGTGTGAATGGAAATTGCTTGCAGGTAAAACTAGTAGATCTTCAACAGTGTCAATTTAGCTGAAAAACAGAGGAGAACAAAGTAATAGTTTGAGAGGGTGGAAGTTTGAAAACCTCAGAAGTGTTTTCCTTGTTTTTTTTATATTTTCCCATCCCTCAGTGCTGGGGATTTGAACCCCAGCCTTTCGGTTAGCAAAGCCAGCACTCTAAGGTATGGGCTGTATTGTCAGGACAGGATGAGCTCATTTAAGGTATATGACTTCATCCCCTGAGGTTATGTGTCTGTGAACTTCTATGCAGGGAATCATTCCTAGACAAAGTCAATCAATGACAAAAGAATTCTTAATTCTCTTTTCACAATAATCTTGCAAATGACCTTTTTTGCATCTCAAGACATACAAGCTAGAGGTTTCTCCTTAGGAAATAAAATATCCCACCTTTACTAAAGCAGAAAACTGGTAATAGCTGATCCCTGACAGAAAATTATATCAGTGATCCATGGAGGATAGAGCAGGAGGAGAGGCAGGACTATGTGGGTATCAGAATATGTTCATGTTGTTAGTATAAAAGGAGATTTTGGGGATCATTTGGCATTGCATCCCTAGTCATTACATTCACAATCTTATTTTTTTTTATTGTAAACAGATGGGATTCATGTTATTTCTCTCTTTGTACATGGTGTAAAGGCATACCATTTGTGTAATCATAAATTTACATAGGGTAATGTTGTTTGAATCATTCTGTTATTTTTTCCCTTCCCCCACCCCTCCCACCCCTCTTTTCCCTCTATACAGTCCTTCCTTCCTCCATTCTTGCCCCCCTCCCTAACCCTAACTCTAACCCTAACACTAACCCCTACCACCCCCCATTATGTGTCATCATCCACTTATTAGCGATATCATTCCTCCTTTGGTTTTTTGAGATTGGCTTATCTCACTTAGCATGATATTCTCCAATTTCATTCATTTGCCTTCAAATGACATAATTTTAACATTCTTTATGACTGAGTAATATTCCATTGCATAAATATACCAGAGTTTCTTTAACTATTCATCAATTGAAGGACATCTAGGTGGTTCCACATTCTGGCTATTGTGAACTGAGCAGCTATGAACATTGATGTGACTGTATCTCTGTAGTATACTGATTTTAAGTTC
This sequence comes from Sciurus carolinensis, assembly GCF_902686445.1. Classification (NCBI taxonomy): domain Eukaryota; kingdom Metazoa; phylum Chordata; class Mammalia; order Rodentia; family Sciuridae; genus Sciurus; species Sciurus carolinensis. The sequence continues at coordinate 175,743 of NW_025920191.1, read as the reverse complement.
TCTGGGTATAGGCCAAGGAGTGGGATAGCTGGGTCAAATGGTGGTTCCATTCCAAGTGTTCCGAGGAGTCTCAACACTGCTTTCCAGAGTGGCTGCACTAATTTGCAGCCCCACCAGCAATGTTTGAGTGTACCTTTCTCACCACATCCTCGCCAAAACCTGTTGTTGCTTGTATTCTTGATAATCGACATTCTAATTGGGGTGAGATGGAATCTTAGGGTGGTTTTGATTTGCATTTCTCTTATTACTAGACATGCTGAATATTTTTCCATATGTTTGTTGATTACTTGTAGGTCTTCTTCTGTGAAGTGTCTGTTTAATTCCTTAGCCCACTTGTCGATTGGATTATTTGCATTTTTGTGTAGAGTTTTATGAATTCTTTATAGATTATGGAGATTAGTGCTCTATCTGAAGTAAGAATGGCAAAGATTTTCTTCTACTCTGTAGGCTTTTTCTTTGCATTGCTGATAGTATCCTTTGCTGAGAGAAAGTTTTTTAGTTTGAATCTATCCCAGTTATTGATTCTTGCTTTTATTTCTTGTGCTATGGGAGTCCTGCTGAGGAACTCTGGTCCTAAGCCAACATGTTGAAGATCTGGACCTACTTTATGTTCTGTAAGATGCAAGGTCTTTGGTCTGATTTCAAGGTCCTTAATCCATTTTGAGTTTCTTTTCATGCATGGTGAGAGATATGTGTTTAGTTTCATTCTGTTGCACATGGATTTTCAATTCTCCCAGCACCATTTGTTGAAGAGGCTATCTTTTCTCCATTGCATATTTTTGGCCCCTTTATCTAGTATGAGAAAATTGTATTTATTTGGGTTTGTGTCCGTGTCCTCTATTCTGTACCATTGATCCACCTTTCTATTTTGGTACCAATATCATGCCGTTTTTGTTACTATTGCTTTGTAGTATAGTTGAAGATCTGGTATTGTGATAATCCCTGCTTCACTCTTTCTGCCAAGGATTGCTTTAGCTATTCTGGGTTTTTTATTCTTCCAGATGAATTTCATAATTGCTAGCTCTATTTTTGTGAGGTACATCATTGGGATTTTAATTGGAATTGCATTGAATCTGTATAGCACTTTAGGTAGTATAGCCATTTTGACAATATTAATTCTTCCTATCCAAGAAAATGGGAGATCTTTCAATCTTCTAAGGTTTTCTTTAATTTCTTTCTTTAGTGTTCTGTAGTTCTCATTATAGAGGTCTTTCACCTCTTTTGTGAGATTGATTCCCAAGTATTTATTTTTTTTGATGCTATTGTGAATGGGGTAGTTTTCCTAATTTCTCTTTCTGAAGATTCATCACATGTATAAAAATGCATTAGATTTATGTGCATTGATCTTATATCCTGCTACTTTACTGAATTCACTTATGACTTCTAAAAGTTTTCTGGCAGAATTTCCTGGTTCCTCTAAGTATATAATCATATCATCAGCAAATAGGGATAGTTTGAGTTCTTCTTTTCCTATTCGGATCTCTTTAATTTCTTTGGTCTGTCTAATTGCTTTGGGTAGAGTTTCAAGGACGATATTGAATAGAAGTAGTGAAAGAGGGTATCCCTGCCTTGTTCAAGTTTTTAGGGGGAATGCTTTCAGTTTTTCACCATTTAGAATGATATTGGCCATGGGCTTAGCATAGATGGCCTTTACAATGTTAAGGAATGTACCCCCTATCCCTATTTTTTATAGTGTTTTGAGTATGAAGGGGTACTGTATTTTATCAAATGCTTTTTCTGCATCTATTGAAATAATCATGTGATTCTTGACTTTAAGTCTGTTGATATGGTGAATTATATCTATTGATTTCCTGATGTTGAACCAACCTTGCATCCCTGAAATGAAACCCACTTGTTCATGGTGCACTATCCTTTTATTATGTTTTTGTATGCGATTTGCTAAAATTTTGTTGAGAATTTTTGCGTCTATGTTCATTAAGGATATTGGTCTGAAATTTTCTTTCCTCGATGTGTCTCTGTCTGGTATAGGTATCAGGGTAATATTGGCCTCATAGAATGAGTTTGGGAGGGTTCCCTCCTCTTCTATTTTATGGAATTCTTTGAGAAGTATTGGAATGAGCTCTTCTTTAAAGGTTTTGTAGAACTCGCCTGAGAACCCATCTGGTCCTGGACTTTTCTTTGCTGGTAGGCTTTTGATGAGTTCTTCTATTTCATTACTTGAAATTGGTCTACTTAAATTGTGTATGTCCTCCTCATTCAGTTTAGGCAATTCATGTGTCTCTAGAAACCTGTTGATGTCTTTGAAATTTTCTATTTTGTTGGAGTATAGATTTTCAAAATAGCTTCTAATTATGTTTTGTATTTCAGTCATGTCTGCTGTGATATTTCCTTGTTCATTCTGAATTTTAGTGATTTGGGTTTTCTCTCGTCTTCTCTTCGTTAGTGTAGCTAAAGGTTTATCAATTTTGTTTATTTTTTCTAGGAACCAACCATTTATTTTGTCAATTTTTTGTATTTTTTTTGTTTCAATTTCCTTGATTTCATCTCTGAGTTTGACTATTTCCTGTCTTCTACTACTTTTTGTGTTCGTCTGTTCTTCTTTTTCTAGGGCTTTGAGCTGTTGTGTTAGGTTGTTTATTTGTTGAGTGTTACTTCTTTTCTTAAATACGCTCCATGAAATAAATTTTCCTCTAAGTACTGCTTTCATAGTGTCCCAGAGATTTTGATATGATGTTTTTTTTTCTCATTTACCACTAAGAATTTTTTAATTTCCTTCCTAATACCTTCTGTTATCCATTCATCATATTAAAGCATATTGTTTAATCTCCAGGTGTTGGCCTATCTTCTGTTTTTACTCTGTCATTCATTTCTAACTTCAATCCATTATGATCTGATAGAATACAAGGTAGTGTCTCTCTCTTCTTGTATTTGCTAACATTACCTTTGTGGCATAATATGTGTTCCGTTTTAGAGAAGGATCCATGCGCAGCTGAGAGGAAAGTGTATTCGCTCTTGGTTGGATGGTATATTCTATAAATGCCTGTTAAGTTTAATTATTGATTGTGTTATTGAGATCTATGGTTTCTTTATTCAATTGTTGTTTGGAAGACCTGTCCAGTGGTGAGAGAGGCGTGTTAAAATCACCTAGTATTATTGTGTTATGGTCTATTTGGTTTCTAAATTTGCGAAGGGTTTGTTTGACATACATGGATGAGCCACTGTTTGTGGCATAGATGTTTATGATTGTAGTATCTTGCTGATTTATGCTTGTCTTTAGCAGTATGAAATGTCCTTGTTTATTCCTTCTGACTAACTTTGACTTGAAGTCCACATTATCTGAAATGAGAATGGATAACCCAGCTTTTTTCTGAGTCCATGTGCATGGTATGTTTTTCCCCATCCTTTCAGTATTAGTCTATGGGTATCTCTTTCTATGAGGTGAGTCTCTTGCAGGCAACATATTGTTGGGTCTTTCTTTTTAATCAAATCTGCCAGTCTATGTCTTTGGATTGATGAACTCAGGCCATTAACATTCAGGGTTATTATTGAGATATGATTTGTATTCCTGGACATTTGGTTCATGTTTTAAATTTTATTTATTTATTTTTTAAATTTTTTTTTATTTTTTTTTATTGTAAACAAATGGAATACATGTTATTTCTCTGCATATGGAGTAAAGGCATACTTTTTGTGTAATCATAAATTTACATCGGGTAATGGTTGATTCATTCTGTTATTTTTCCATTCACCCCATCCCTCCCACCCCTCTTTTCTCTCTATATAGTCCTCCTTCCCCCATTCTTGCCCCCCTCCCTAACATAACTCTAACCCTAAAACTAACCCCTCCCAACCCCATTATGTGTCATCATCCAATTATCAGCGAGATCATTCTTCCTTTTTTTTTGAGATTGGCTTATCTCACTTAGCATGATATTCTCCATTTGCCTGCAAATGCCATAATTTTTTCATTCTTTATGGCTGAGTAATATTCCATTGTATATATATGCCACAGTTTCTTTATTAATTCATCAACTGAAGGGCATCTAGATTGGTTCCACAATTTGTCTATGGTGAATTGAGCAGCAATGAACATTGATGTGGCTGTATCTCAGTAGTATGCTAATTTTAAGTCCTTTGGGTATAGGCCAAGGAGTGGGATAGCTGGGTCAAATGTTGGGTCTATTCCAAGCATTCTAAGGAATCTCCATACTGTTTTCCAGAGTGGCTGCACTAATTTGCAACCCCACCAGCAATGTATGAATGTACCTTTTTCCCCACATCCTCGCCAACACCTGTTGTTGCTTGTATTCTTGATAATCGCCATTGTAATTGGGTTGAGATGGAATCTTAGGGTGGAAATGCAAATCTTAGATTTGCATTTCTCTTATAACTAGAGATCTTGAATATTTTTCCATATGTTTGTTGATTGCTTGTAGGTCTTCTTCTGTGAAGTGTCTGCTCATTTCTTTAGACCATTTGTCGATTGGGTTATTTGTAATCTTGGTGTTGAGTTTATTGAGTTCTTTATAGATTCTGGAGATTAGTACTCTATCTGAAGTATGATTGGCAAAGATTTTCTCCCACCCTGTAGGCTCTTTCTTCACAATGTTGATAGTTTCCTTTGCTGAGAGAAAGCGTTTTAGTTTGAATCTATCCCAGTTGTTGTTTCTTGTTTTTATTTCTTGTGCTATGGGAGTCCGTTTGAGGAAGTCTGGTCCTAAGCTGACATGTTGAAGATCTGGACCTACTTTTTCTTCTATAAGATGCAGAGTCTCTGGTCTGATTATGAGGTCCTTAATCCATTTTGTGTTTAGTTTCGTGCATGGTGAGAGATATGCATTTAGTTTCATTCTGTTGCATATGGATTTCCAATTTTCCCAGCACCATTTGTTGAAGAGGCTATCTTTTCTCCATTGCATATTTTTGGCCCTTTTGTCTAGTATGAGACAATTGTATTTATTTGGGTTTGTGTCCATATCCTCTCTTCTGTGCCATTGATCTACCTGTCTATTTTGGTACCAATACCATGCCGTTTTTGTTACTATTGCTTTGTAGTATAGTTGAGTTCTGGTATTGTGATACCCCCAGCTTCATTTTTTCTGCGAAGAATTGCTTGAGCTATTCTGGGTTTTTCATTCCTCCAGATGAATTTCATGATTGCTTGTTCTATTTCTGTAAGATACATCATTGGGATTTTAATTGGAATTGCATCAAATCTGTATAGCACTTTTGGTAGTATGGCCATTTTGACAATATTAATTCTTCCTATCCAAGAGCATGGGAGATCTTTCCAACTTCTAAGGTGTTCTTTAATTTCTTTCTTTAATATTCTGTAGTTCTCATTGTAGAGATCTTTCACCTCTTTTGTGAGATTGATTCCCAAGTAATTTTATTTTTTTGAGGCTATTTTGAATGGGGTAGTTTTTCTAAATTCTCTTTCTGAAGATTCATCACTTATGTATCAAAATGCATTAAATTTATGAGCACTGATCTTATATCCTGCTACTTTACTGAATTCACTTATGATTTCTAAAAAGTTTCTGGTGGAATTTCCTGGTTCCTCTAACTATATAATCATATCATCAGCAAATAGGGATAGTTTGAGTTCTTCTTTTCCTATTCGTATCCCTTTAATTTCTTTGGTCTTTCTAATTGCTCTATTTTTAATATGTTTTGATATGTTTTTAATATGTTTTTGTATGTGATTTGCTAAAATTTTGTTGAGAATTTTTGCATCAATGTTCATTAATGATATTGGACTAAAATTTTCTTTTCTCGATGTGTCTCTGTCTGGTTTAGATATTAGGGTGATATTGGCTTCATAGAATGAGTTTGGGAGAGTTCCCTCCTCTTCTTTTTCATGGAATACTTTGAAAAGTATTGGAATGAACTCTTCTTTAAAGGTATTGTAGATCTTGGCTGAGAACGCATCAGGTCCTAGACTTTTCTTTGTTGGTAGGCTTTTTATGACTTCTTCTATTTCATTACTTGAAATTGATTTAATTTTTTAAATTTTCTTCCTAATATCTTCTGTTATCCATTCATCATATAATAGCATATTGTTTAATCTCCAGGTGTTAGAGTAATTTCTGTTTTTTACTCTGTCATTTATTTCTAACTTCAATCCATTATGATCTGATAGAATACAAGGTAGTGTCTCTAACTTCTTGTATTTGCTAACATTAGCTTTGTGGCATAATATATGGTCTATTTTAGAGAAGGATCCATGTGCTGCTGAGAAGAAAGTGTATTCACTCTTCATTGGATGGTATATTCTATAAATGTCTGTTAAGTCTAAATTATTCATTGAGTTATTGATTTCTATGGTTTCTTTGTTCAGTTTTTGTTTGGAAGATCTGTCCAGTGGTGAGAGAGGTTATGTTAAAATCACCTAGTATTATTGTGCTGTGGTCTATTTGATTTCTGGAATTGAGAAGGATTTGTCTGACATACGTGGTTGAGCCACTGTTTGGGGCATAGATATTTATGATTGTTATGTCCTGCTGATTTATGGTTCCCTTAAGCAGTATGAAATGTCCTTCTTTTTCCCTTCTGACTAACTTTGGCTTGAAATCAACATTATCTGAAATGAGGATGGATACCCCAGCTTTTTTGCTGAGTCCATGTGCACGGTATGTTTTTTCCCATCCTTTCACCTTTTATCTATGGGTATATCTTTCTCTGAGATGAGTCTCTTGTAGGCAACATAATGTTGGATCTTTCTTTTTGATCAAATCTGCCAGTCTATGTCTTTTCATTGGTGAACTCTGACCATTAATATTCAGGGTTATTATTGAGATATGATTTGTATTCCCAGTCATTTGAATCATTTTATTTATTTATTTGTTTATTTTTGACACGACTTGGTTCCTCTTCATTTGAGAATTCCTTTAGGATAATTCTTCCCTTGCCTGATTTGCTTCTTTGTTTATCTCTTCCTCATGGAATATTGTGCTGAGAATGTTCTGAAATACTGGCTTTCTTTTGTAAATTCTTTTAGCTTTTGTTTATCATGGAATATTTTATTTCATCATCAAATTTGAAGCTAAGTTTTCTGGGGTATAAGATTTGTGGTTGGCATCCATTTTCTTTCACAGCTTGAAAAATGTTGTTCCAGGCCCTTCTTGCTTTTAGTGTCTGGATTGAAAAATCTGCTGATATCTGTGTTGGTTTCCCCCTGAATGTAATTTGGTTCTTTTCTCTCACAGCCTTTAAAATTCTGTCTTTATTTTGTATGTTAGGTATTTTTATTATAATGTGCCTTGGTGTGGGTCTGTTGTAATTTTGCGTATTTGGAGTCCTGTAAGCCTCTTGAACTTGATTTTCCATTTCATTCTTCGGATTTCAGAAATTTTCTGATATTATTTCATTGAATAGATTGTTCATCCCTTTGGTTTGTTTCTCTAAGCCTTCCTCAATCCCAATAATTGTTAAATTTGGCCTTTTTATGATATTCCATAGTTCTTGGAGATTCTACTCATGATTTCTTACCCTCTTCTATGTTTGTTCCACTTTGTTTTCAAGGTTAAATATTTTGTCTTCAATATCTGAGGTTCTGTCTTCCAGGTGTTCTATCCTATTGGTTATGCTTTCTATGGAGCTCTTAATTTGGTTTATTGTTTCCTTCATTTCAAGGATTTACTTTTGTTTTTTTTCAATATCTCTATCTCTTTATTGGAATGATCTTTTGCTTCCTGTATTTGCTCTTTAACTCTTGATTGGTGTGATCATTCAATGCCTGCATTTGCTCTTTCATCTCATCATTCAATGCCTTCCTTTGCTCTTTCATCTCATCGTTTGCTTCCCTGATCACTTTAATTATGTTCATTCTGATCTCCCTTTCTGTCATTTCTACTGCCATTCTGTCGTAGGATTTTCTTGATGTAACATCTAGATTTTTTTGGAGCATTTTCTTCCCTTGTTTTCTCATATTGTTCAGGAATCAGTGGATCATTAAGATATTGTAGATTTCCTCTATTGACTTATAATGTCCCTGAAGATTACTAGTATATCCTCTCTTATCCTTCAGTAGCCTGAAGTCTTGGAGGAAGTTGATAATGCGGTGCTCCAAAGGAAGCTGCCTCTCTAGGCGTGGTGACCCTCAGGTGGGGTATATTCCCTGATAGTTGGCAGAGATGCCTCCACTTGTTGACCAATGTTCCCCCAAAGGGGAACTAGGCTGTGGGCTGAGGCAAGGCCTGTTTGTGCCTGTGTCTCTGTTTTTACCGTCCTTGTGGGAAAACCTCACCCGGCAGGGAAGACTCACCCGGTGGGGAGGTCTCGCTGGTCAATTCCCTCCTCGAGGTTCCCCTCAATCTACAACTACCGGCTGGGCTCTGCTGCCTTCCTAGGCAACGTTCCCAGGGGCCTGGTCCTACCTCCTGGGCCTTGGAGCCACACCCTTCACAGACGAGTCTCCTTAGGCTGCTCTCCTCAGAGAATCTGCCCGCAGTCCTGGAACCTTTGCTCTGCCCCAAGCGTGTCTCTGTGCGACTCTTCCACCAAGAAGCTGCCTAGGTTCTGGGACCCTGCTCTGCACCTAATTGCCTGGCTATACTGCCCCTCCTCTGAGCCGCCACATGGAGCCCCGTACAATAGCTCCGATACCCACAGACCCGCCATGCACCTCTTCCTCTGGACAGCCGACCTGTGTTCTGACGCAGTCACTAGGAGTCCAAGCAACTCACTTCACATTTCCTCCTCCTGCCAACCGCCCATAGCCCTAGGCAGTCACTCCAAGTCCAAGTGACCCACCCTGTTCCTCCTCCTCCTTTTGGTAGCCCCCCGGGTGTTCAGGAGTGGTCGCTGTGAGACCAAGCAACCCACTGCGCTCCTCTGGGCAGGCCACCTGTGTTCAGGTGTGGTCGCTTTGAGTCCAAACAACTCACTACTCGCCTCTGAGCAGCCACCCAGAGCTCTGATGCAGTCACTTGTAGACCAAGTGACCCGCCACGTTCCTCCTCTTCCTACGGCCGGCACCCCAGTGTTCAGAAGTGATCACTCTGAGTCCAAACAGCTCGCCACTCAGCTCCTCCTCAGGCAGCCACCCAGATCCCCAGTGGTTGCTGTGAGTCCAAGCGCTGTGCTGAGCAGCCACCTCTATGATGTTCCCAGTTGTCCGTGTTTACCGCTCCAGTGGGCGGGGGGACATCTCACCGGGCAGCTCTACTTCACAAAGTTCCCTGCCTTCTGGGATTACCGCCCCATCTGGGATGCCTCCCCGATAGGAGAGACTCACCCGGCGGCTTTGAGTTGGTCCCAAGTCTCTCACTATCTCCTCTTTTGAATCATGAGTCCTGGAGCAACATGAAATGCAGCCACCCTCTAGTCTGCCATCTTCAAACCCGACATTCACAGTCTTCTGACACCTTTCTTGAACTTTTTTCTTCCTTTTCATTTTCTTTTGGCATTTTCCTTTGGAAAATACTAAGCTGCACAGTGCTGTGCTAAATGCACAAGTCAGTGATGGTTACGCATCTTTGCTCTCATCTGAGGTAGGGGTGTGTTAGAGGAAGGCGTTTCTCCTGTGAAAGGCCAGTTTCTTTCAATGAGTGAATGCCTCATCAACTTAGCCAGGCAATGTCAGGAAATATAAACAGGCAAAGTCAAGTGGTGATGACTCATGGTCTGGGTTCCAAGAACCCATATTGGCTGGAAGAAAGGAGATATTTCTCATCCAATTTCAATCTTCCTCTCAGTATGTTTGTAGCTTTTACTCTCAAGAATTATTAGAGTAGGCTAAGGGCTGAAATTTATATCCCGACCTCTCAATAATTCAGTTGCATTCAGTTGTACTGAGGACAATGCCTCACTTGGTTACCAGTGCTCATGTGACATGAGAGCAAAAATGGGAGAGCTGTTGTTATCCAGGTGGAAGGGGCAGACATTGGGCAGAACAGGTAGGAATGGCTGGGTGATTGCAGGCTCCAGTTGGAGAACAGTTGGTTTCTCTCCACAGAGGGTTTTTCCGAGCCTTGTGCAAAAAGGAATTTGAGCAGTGGCTCCCATGACCTGGCGCCCGCACCACAGATTCCACCTGATGTCACAGTGGAAAGTCCTGACAGCATGATGGTATCACGGTTCCAATGGCAACCAGAGAAGCTTCAGCTACTGGCTGCTTCACATCAAGATTGAAAACAAGCACCAGCTCAGTTGTGATGGTCACAGGCAAGGAGAAGGGAGAGAGTGCCAGGAATCTGGGGATTTCCACAATGTGATTCCAACCTCTTCATCCAGGAGAGCACAGCCCTGTGGGCCATGGATCCCTCCAGGAGCAGGCAGGACAAGGTATTCCACTGAAGCCTGACAGCTCACACTAAGCTGTAAGACTGCTACATGCCGCTACACTCTTTTGGACGCACCCAGCATCATGACGGAGGGCAATTATCCCCCACCGGTTCCAGTGGGCCTGGTTGGGTGGAGGTGTGCTTGAGGACATTTGGATCACCAAGCTGAGCACCGGCTCCAGCGCTATTTCTTTTGGATCCTGCTCCTCCAGCACTGGGCACACGGAGAATATCCTAATCAGGAAAATAGCTAGGACCCTATCAACCACACAGAATCATGGCTGGTGAGAGCGTAGGGCAGTGGAGCATGCTGTGAGCATAGTGGCATAGGTAATCTTTGAATTTTGACACTACACACCCAATCCTGAGGGTTTCTCCTTTATTCCTAGAATGTTCAGCCAGCTGGCAGCTAGAACCTGGGAAGTGGTTCTTCTAGGTGAAGGTGGGTGACACTTCTGAAGGCTGTTATGAAGTCATGGGAGTCATTCAGTCAGCAATTTGGATGGAGGAATGGATGGTGCCAACATGCCAGGAGAGATATTCTGTGCTCACTACACCTGCAAGGTCACACCTCCTTGGTTATGACCTTGCAACTAGGCTGAACTCAGATATTTACCTGCTTGGAAATTCCAGGGTGACCTACACTCACCTCGAGATGCAGAAATGTCTGGCATCTCTGTCTTCACTCATGTGTTCATTCTCCTGAGCAGACTAGAGCCTGCCTGGCACAAGGCCCTGTTGAAAATTTCCACCAATCCTCTTAGCAGCCCCAAGAAGATGCCACCTTTAAGCTAGTGGATCATACAAGAGTCTGCTGATGGCATGAGGAACACAGCATCACATGGCATAACTCCAGATAGAACATGCACCATGCTGAAAGGGCAATGATGAAAATCTTCCAAGAAAAATATTCAAATAGGGAGAGCAAGGACATTTTCTTGGCACAAAAAACAGAAAGATGTTGGTGCTGAAAGCCTTCTTCAAAGAAGAGACATTCTAATACTAGTAGGGCATCATGGTCTAGCATCAAATTCTACAACACATCTTCAGGTTCAACATACTCTACAAATAGAGGAAGTAGTACTTGTCAGTTCATCCTGTAATCAGCCATCATTACAGACCCTAATTCCCCTTGCAAGGGCCCCAGAGCCCTTACAAATTTGGGGCTCTTTCTTGTTGCTCTCAAGGAACAGCTGATTATACATATGCTGATTCTTAGTTTTTCTGGCACAGAACCATGAGAAAAGGCATTCTTCAAAACAGGGCACTTATACCCAAGAATTGCAAATCAAAGGAGTTGAATTTGGAATAGACAGCATGGAACCCAGCTCTCGAAAGAAAGACCACACTGCAATATCACAAATGGAAACAGAAAGAGCTCTGCTAAAAGGCAAAAGTGAAGACCCAACATGGGCAAAACCTGAATATCAAAACAGGAGAGGTTCAAGATGATTTGAAACTGGGATTGGACTTACTGAGCAGAAAACTTTTACCACAGGCAATGGCAAATTGTCAAGTGCATTTTATTTCTGGACTTGCTTCTACCCACCAGCAACCTGCAACATGCCTAATGTCACTCATTTCCTCTTTCAGTGTGACTTCTTGCAGTGAATGTTTATTCATTTATTTATTTTTTACCTTATGAAGCATGATCCAATAATTCCCAGATCTATGGTAAACATAACAACATCCTATGCTTTTCCCACTTCCACAGTGCATCTACTGAGGACATGCATCAAAATTAACCAGAGTCTTGACAATGCTCTGTTCCCTTTAACCCTGGGGCTCCAGTGATAGTGAAAGAGTAGGTGGTAAATTTCCCCGTTTCTCCTGAATGCTATCAGCACTAACATGGATTCACCCCAAATCCTTCTCTTTTTCCTCAAGTCATAAGTAAGCCAATGCAAAGTAAAACTGACTAGAAAAATAAGAGCCAGGGGTGGCACTTCACATGTTGGTTTTCCAGTAGACCTTGTGTTTCACATGGAAAGTTCTCAGGTGTGGAAAGTCCTTCATTGGCAGTGTGGGACTGTGTACAAAAATTTGTGTCTCAAAATTTGCAAGGGCCAGTGAGGTGTCATTCTGAATTTCCTGCCACTGCCACCTGGTGCACTTTACCTTTCTGGAGAAGTTGCTGGCAAAAGATGGGGATAGCATTGTCACATGTGAGATGTAATGTCTGAACTAATGAGAGATGAAATATGTGAATGAACATATACCCTTAAGCGCTGCTGGGGACTGGGGATTCAGTGCTCCCTTTGAGTGCATCTCTGGGCTGAAAGGTGTCAATGGAAATTGCTTACAGGTGAAACTAGCAGACCTTGAAGAATGTCAATTTCACTGAATAACAGAGGAGAACAAAGAAATAGTTTGAGAGGATGGAAGTTTGGAACCATGAGAAGTGTTTTTTCTTGTGTTTCTCTACACCCCCAGGCCCATGGAACTGGGGATTAGAACCTTGGGTATTCCCCTTGCAAAGCCAGCACTCTAAGGGATGGGCTATATTGTTAGTGCAGGATGAGCTTTTTTAAGTTACATGACTTGATCCCCTGAGGTTCTGTATCTGTGAACTTCTATGCAGAGAAGCAACCCTAGACAAAGTCAATCAAAGACTAAGGAATTCTTAATTCTCCTTTTCACAACATTCTTGCAAATGACTCTTTTTGCATCTCAAGACATACAATCTAGGGGTTTGTCCTAAGGGAAAGAAATATCCCACCTTTACTTAAGGAGGAAACAGGTTATAGCTGATCCCTGAGCAGAAAAGTAAATCGATGATCCATGGAGGACAGGAGACTAGGAGAAGCAGGACTATGTGTGTAGTAGAATATGCTCAGGTTGTTAGTATGAAAGGAGATTTTGGGGATCATTCAGCATTGCATCCACAGCCATTACATTCACCATCTTCTGACACCTTCATTGATATTTTTTTTTCTTTTCATTTTCCTTTTGGCATTTTCCTTTGGAAAATTCTAAGCTGCACATTGCTGTGCAAAATGCACAAGCCAGTGATGGATGTGCATCTTTGCTCTCATCTGAGGTACAGGTGTGTTACAGGAAGGTGTTTCTCCTGCAAAAGGCCAGTTTCTTTCAATGAGGGAATGCCTCATCAACTTAGCCAATGTCAGGAAATATAAACAGGCAAAGTCAAGTGGTGATGGCTCTCGTGGTCTGGGTTCCCAGAACCCATATTGGCTGGAAGAAAGGAGACATTCCTCATCCAATTTCAATCTTCCTCTTGTTGTGTTTGTAGCTTAGACTCTCAAGAATTTTTAGAGTAGGCTAAGGGTTGAAATTCATATCCCTGATCTCTCAATGATTCAGTTGCATTCAGTTGTACTGAGGACAATGCCTCAGTTGGTTGTCAGTGCTCCTGTGACATGAGAGCAAAATGGGAGAGCTCTTGTTATCCAGGTGAATGGGGCAGGCATCAGGCAGGTCAGGTGGAAATGGCTGGGTGATTCCAGGCTCCAATTGGAGAACAGTTGGTTTCTCTCCACAGAGGGTTTTTCCGAACCTTGTGCAACATGGAATTTGAGCAGTGGCTCCCGTGACCTGGCACCCGCACTGCAGATTCTGCCTGATGTTCCAGAGGAAAGTCCTGACAGCATAATGGCATCACGGTTCCCATGGCAACCAGAGAAGCTTCAGCTCCTGACCGCTTCACACCAAGGTTGAAAACAAGCACCACCTCAGTTATGATGGTTGTTGAGAACGGGGTGCCATCTGTGCAGCCTTCTTGCATAAACAATCTATTTCATTAACTGTGCCTCCAGGAAAAGGGCATGCAAGCTCCGAGGATGCCAGCAGCCTCAGCGGTGCCTTGGAGACCCAATACAGTTCAAATGGAATGTGCTGGGCCCCGGGTTTATCAAGGCTGTTCAGAGATATCTATTTGAGGATTGTGCAGCTGTTGGGAGACCCCATCTATCAAGGACAGGAGAACCTAGCCCTGACCTCTCTCCCTCATAATTCACTTGTTCCCTCCTCTCTGCTCCCTCCAGGACCATTTAATTTTGGCAGGACCCAATAAGATTCAAATAAAGTAGAGGGACCAAACCAAATGAGGACAAATATTTAGCTTTCCAAATGTTAACCAATAATGTACAGGTCCTTGTGTATGAATGCTGAAAAAGCTCTTCAATAGAGCTGTGTCTTACCACTCAGGACTGCTTCCTCCTCAGCCATTGTATGGGTCTGATGGGCTGGTTGCAGTCCAGGCTTGAGCTTGCTTTAATAATACCTCATTGTGTTATTTGCATTACTGTGAATTCACTTTGACTCTCCAGGGATTAGTTGGAATGGGACCCTAACATTTGGGGGCCCATCCAGGATAGACTCCTCCCACTCTGGCTCAGGAGAGACAAATGGCCCATGGTACCAAGGTTTCTAAGGAAATTTGCTGCAGAAGGAGGATTGGCCACCTCCTGGTAGGACATAAGTCCTGGTAGGACTTAAGTCCTGGTTAGAGTTTGGTTGAGAATTCTCATTTGGTGGAAGGAAAGGGTTGCGAGTTTCCCTGGAGGTTTCACTGTTGAAAGTCATGGGAGACATCCCCAATGATCAGGAGTCATGCTGATGTCCCCAGTGGATGCCAGTTGGGTAGCTGTTTGGTAAGGATCCGTGATCTGATTCTGGCAGTGTGGATGAGATGGGCATTGTGCCTGTGAGAGTGGTGTGGTTTACCAGCCAGTGGATGTTGGAGAGTCCTGTGAAAATTTGTTCTACTGTGTGTATTGCCTCCCTTGTTCTTTTTGGTCTGCTTGGTCCTTTTCTCCTCATTATTATGGGACAGTCCCAGGTAACTCCTAAGACTTTCCTCCTGAGTCACTTCTCAGAGGTCTTTGCCAGAGGATGGAACTTTGGTGTGGAACACCTAAAGGAGGGTGAGTTTGCTACACTCTGCTCTGAGGAGTAGCCAATCTTCACCAAGATCTACGCTGAGTGAGGGAAGTAAGCTTCTCTCTCCATGCACCCCATATCCATTGAGGTGCAGCTTTCTGTCTCTTCATTTTTGGAGGGTAAAATGGACTACACAACACTCCCACACATCCACTTCCTCCTGGATGCTCCCCTTCCCTTGCTGGTCAGACATAGGAATTCAAACTATAGGATTAAGACCTGGGACAATTAGTATGGAAATGCCCATGTTCCCTTTGTTCACATAGTTAGCCATCACTAGTCTATCTAGAGTCTCCCTCTTACTGTTCCTGTGCTTAGATGTGCTCACTGTGTTCTCTTTAAGCTGCAAGAGGGAGACATTTAAAATCAACCCCTCCCATGAGACCCTTCAAGAAAAGGCATGAGAACTGGCTTGAATTATGTGCCCGCACTCAGGTCTCCCTCTGTGGAAATTTTTACCAGAGACACCATGAAGGACACACGGCTGTGACATAATGACTCACAGAAGTTCCCTGCGACGCACCAAAATATATGGGATCCTAAACACCTCTTTGTTTGCTGGAAGATAGGCTTCCTTTGTCCTCCCTCAGGTCCCCTATCTTAGGCTTAGGGATACTCATTGCAGGCTACTTTACAGTTCTTCTCCTTGTTCCTGATAGATTTGTTTACTCCAATCCCCCTAGGCAGAGAGCTCAGCAGCTCCCAGCTTGCAGAGCAGGCTTAAGGTGAAACCAAAAGACAAGAAAGTGACCCCCCAGGCCTTCAATTTAAACATTGTAACTTCTGAGGAGGAGGAGACAGATACTAATTATAACAAAAGCCTCCCACCATCTGCCCCTCCCCCTCTGTACCCATGGAGTACCCATGGCAGTTAGCAGCCCCATTCCTCAAAAGTAGTGGGAAATAATGTTTCATGATTTTCTGCATTCAAACCTAACCTGTTCTCTCAACCAGAAAAAAAATGGTTAAAATGTCGTAGGCAATATCCCCCACCTGGCCTTGCTGAAGCCTGCATTGGAATGTAGACTGCAGCAGTCTCAGTGGGAAGGGGGGGAGCAACCTGAGATGAGAAAAAAAATAACAAGGTGTCCATTTTAAACTCCTGGGTTGCTACACAGAACTAACTCATTTTCTAGGATTCTTGTTTTGTTTTCTTTTTCTTTAACGCTGTATTTTTGAGCTGATAATTTTGATCCTACATACCTAGGTTAATGATTTTTTTTGATCATTTCTATTTTTATTCAACTCTAGAGTTATGTTTAAATATCTGTTACATTGCATTGGAGATAAACATTAGAAGGCCTTTGATTTCGTGTTATGTGTACATGTTATTGTTTAAGGTCGTATTGTCTATGTATCTGAGAAAATTGACATAGATAATAAGCATGCATAAAATTAAAATTTTACAAATGGATCCAAATACTTTTATTCACGTGATTTAAAAGGGTTCAATTTAAATTGGGTAAACTAATAAAAGTGAAATGTCTTTAGAAATAATTCGCAAGTCTCTAGGTAGTCAAACTAATGAAATGTTGATGTTAAACAATGTCTAATATCAATTGTTTCTAGGACTTTTCTTCAACAGGAAAGAGATGGCAAATACAGTTCAGGACACTTGTCTGATATCCTGTTTTTTTTTTTTTAAATAAGTAAATTGAATTTAACATGTATGGGAATACTCAAATGTGTTTGTTAGCAACATCTGATTAATTAGCAAAGTTAAAATGCTAATTGTCAAATAACATTATGTACTCTTAAGTCCTTAAATTCCATGGAGTAACATATTTAAACCTTATTGGTGTTTTCATAGGTTGGTAAATTAAAAAGGGTTTAAAATTGCTTTGTGTCATTACTAAAAACAAGATTATTAAGAGTTATGTCCTAACAGGTAATACCCCAACCCAGAGGGTGAGCATTCCATCTGCTCCCTTACAACTTTCCCCTCCTCCCCCTCCAGTTGTGCAAAGCTCCAAGGAGCTCTTAGATTTGGATTTAGAGTTATCATCTCCCCTCTCGTGTGTTTCAATTAGAGTAGTATAGATAACAAAGTATTTTATCTTGTTAAAATGGAGTAATTTATCTAAATTCAGAAATTTTATGAGTCGTTTCAGAATGTGAACAAAAAGGGGTCAACACATAGGAAAGAGAAAGTAAAAGGCTCTCGAAATGGAAATATATTTAGTGAAGAACAAAATCTTTCTGGGTAAGAAAGTGTTTATGTGATAAAATACATGAGGTTTTAAGTAAGTGCTAAGAAAGTCTGTGTAAGTAAAGGGCAAATGTCAACAAGTTTGCATGTAACTAAGTTGGTTACAAGTATGTGAGACAATCAGTTAAAGTTGTATAAGGTTTATCTTAAAGTCAAATAATATTGTACTCACATAAACCAAAGCTTAATTTATAGGATTTCTCAGAGACACTGATTTACTCTAAATATTATATCTGTTAAGTTTCATTCTTTAGGACAATTAGTCTTAAAAACTGAGGTTTATACAAGTGTGGTTAAACAACTGTTAGAGTATTGTACATTAGACTCTATATTTTTTTTCAAAACTAAATTTGGTTAATATAAAGGTATCAAGGTAATTGTGGAATGGTTACTCTTTGTATATTAAATGTGTTCATATTTTCCAGGTATACAAGTATTTAAAACAGGAAATTTATCAAGCTGCTATTCTCTAGACTAAACTTGTCTGTAATAGTAATTTTAAACTTAAAGAGTAAATTTCATTGGGGATTTATTTCTACTGTTTAATGTTCTTTTTTAGAACCTGTTATCAATACGATGTATGTAAAATTTGTTACTTGTTTTACTAAGATAAAATTTTAAATATAAATATATTTCTAAACATTAGTGAGAGCCTGATTTGGTTAAAGGTTCATATGGTAAAACATGAAAGTATTTTGCCATGCAAATGAAAAGTTAAAAGCTCTCTGTCTTTCTTTGATTCCTGGTTTGGATATAATGTTAAATTGTGTTAACTAATTTTTATAGATACTCAGTGATCAATTTATGTAGACTTCTTAAAATGACATTTAAGAAAGAGTGCAATACACACTAGTAAAAATGGGACAACAGTAACTGAGATTGGGGTCCTGACCTCATGACTGCGGCATGCCTGGTGCCCAGGAGTGTTTCTGTGCAGGAGCACAAGATACCTAACTGCTGTGGCATTACCCTCCCTGGGGAGGCTTTGGGCAGGAGTCCTATCAGCTCTGACATTGATCTCAGGCACTCAACTCTTGGGTAGGAAGGAATTCTTTTGCCAGATAACGAGTGTTTCCTCAGCTCCCTTCTCTGGTTCCTGCCCACCTTACAGTAACTTTGGACAGTGGACTTCCTTGAGAGCTACACAGAGCTCCTAACATTGCACTTTGCAGCTGTGGAAAAAAAAGTTATGTAAATGTTCTAGTCTCTGTAACTCTCCTGAAAACAAAGAATATTGCTTACATAGTCTTTAACCTAATAATAAGACATATATAAAGACTGCTGACATAACTCTTTAGATGTGCATTTCCATCAGAGAACATAGCTCATCTGATCTCAGCTTAATCTTCAAAATATGTGTTTATAAACCTTTATTTTCTAATACTCCTTAGTCCCTAACTGAACTTGAAAATTTAGTCATGCTGGTAATGGCAAAAGAAGCAAAAGTTAGCTTCAGAATTAGAACATTTTACTTAAGATTTGTAAAGAGCCAAACCTTACCTGGGATAAGACCCTGCCTCCCACCTTATGGCATGTCAGAGTGGCTCTAAAATGAGCCAAACTTCAGCTTATTTAAAGTTATAGTCAAAAGATTAGTTCTTGTTGTAAAATTACTATGATCTCAAACAGGGGTTATAATGTAGAACTCAGCCAAAATTCAAGATAGCTATTATACAAGCTAAATATGTTTTTACTCTTTCTGATTTTATTTTGTAAAACTGCTGCCTGTTACTGTTTTGCAGAAATAGCTGTTTCCAGAACATGCAACCTAGGTAACTTGTGATAATAAGCCATTACCTACAAACCAGATAGTATATGGTGGTTCTTTAATAAAAGGGTAAATAACTGTAAAGTTATAAACATTGAAGTTAAAGCCCAGTACTCTTACTTAATGACTGGTGAGACTGACTTGCTGGATGTTTAAGATCAAACTTAGAGATTGAGATTAAGTACAGAGGCCAAGAAAAGTCAGTATTTGTGTCTTGCCCTCAGTCAGCCTGAATCCAGGGAACAAGAGAACTTCTCTAAGGAGTCTTGCAACTCTGGGTCATACAACCACCCAATCAGGGATTTGATGAGATCATTGGAGAGTGAAAAACCAATCAGTGCACTGCTGCAGAGGAGGATTATTGGAAAAGGGAGACATCACTCATGCATCCAAGGGAAGTCACCTCATCAAGGAGACCCAGCCTAATGAGCGGTACTAACTGAGTTAAGAAGGTGCTCTTAAGTTCTCTATGAGTGACCCCTGTGGTAACTCAGCTGACTCTTTAACAAGACAGGAATACATCACTTTGACCAGCTTGATCTTAGACACCTAGCAAAACAGTTAAAACCAAAATATAGCCATTCTTGGACATTTAAAAGAAACAATAGTTGAATGTAACTTAAATATTACACTTGTGTTAACACACTAGAATAAAGACTGGAAGCTACAAAAGAGAGATTCTTAGGCAAATGTGCCTGATAACTATCAAGAGAAACTGCCAGAGTCAGAAATATTTAGTCACTTTAAGGCCTACACACCCTCCTAAGCTACACAGGTAGGCTTGAATCATGTTTGCTAGTATGATATCTAGCCCTAAGTAACAGAAATATAGAGATCTCTACTAAAAACAGGTCATACAAATAAAAGGATATTTTACAAGATCAGATAATACTAAGTAGCTTAGTTATATTTTCTGGTAACATCAATGACATTAAGAATTAAATGTGGTATTTACATTCCTGATAACTTAGACAATGTTAAGTTTCCCACATGAAGGTCTTGTCCTCTCCAGCATTTGTTAGGCCTTGTTATGGGAACAATTTCTCAGTTCTTCCACCTCCTGGTGAGGGATTATTGACTTCTGTCATCTTCATGACATGTTCCAGATACTACAACATTTATTTTGTATCAATCTCATTTCAGTACTATGTCTTTTTGTTCTTCTCTCATAAAAGCACCCACCCCCAGATGCCTTTACAACCTCCTCTTCCCCAGTCAAACTTCTACCTTGGAACCCTCCATTGACCTGATTTTTAAAAGGGAACTCCAAACTGCTTATCCCATGCCGCCCCCTCCCAGCTCAAAGAAGTCAGAGTGATCATCGTCCCCTGTCCTTACAGCAATGAGGAGTTCCTAAAGCAAAGGGAAAAATAAAGACAGAATCAGAGACAGGCAGTTAATGTAGAAATAGGGGATCAGTCAAATTGGGGAAATGGAGGCCATGAAAACCATCTGCCTCTGGAAGTTGGAGGCCCTGCTGGTCCCCACAAGACAAGGGGGGAAAGAACTGGAGAACAAAAGGGACTTTAACCTATAAAAGATGTAAGGTGTGCTCACTTCTTGGGACTTTAGAACATCAGTCATGGTCCCCTTCCTCCTGGAAGAAGTCTGTATTATCAATTTTAAATGAAACCTGCTTAATATGCTATATTATATGTTACCAGCTGCCCCAGCCCCAACTCCCCCTTTTTTCCCTAGTTCTTTGCCCCTTGAGATAATCTCTACTAGTACATTAGCTTCTACTGTTACCATTCCTATTACTTATAATCCCACTGCAACTGCAGAAGGCCTAAACTTACTTTTCCTTCAACAGGGTAAATTATGTGTAACATTTAATGAATGATGTTGTTTTTATGTTAATCATTCTGGCATATTAAAGACAAAATAAGTGCTCTTCAGCTAATGGTCCTCCGGGCCCAGTATTCTATTATCCCTGATGTTCCCAGTGGCCCATAGCACTTAGGTATTCTAATGATTGTTTATTTGCTTCTGTATACTCACTTTCACTGATAGGGGTAAAGATTTACCCCTACACACAAGACAAGGGGGAAATGTAATGTCCAAAGAGTTAACTTAAAATGTTGCCAGAGCTGCTGATGCTAAAAAGGGGTTAAAAATGAAAAGCTGCAGATGAGCTGAAGTCAGTCTAGCTAGATACCAGGATGACCCTGGCAGCTAATTTAGGCTGTTGCTAGGGGTCTCAGGGGATCTTCCGACTTGGTCAAGCTGACCTCACTGCTGACCTCCTATAGACCAGTGGTTACTATGGTGACTAAAATTTTGCAGCTGAAAATTTTATGACCTGATAGGCAAACAAGGACATAAACCCTCCAATTGTAAAAGAGAAACTGAGTCCCTTTGTCTGAAGTGTATAAAACAGCTTACAAATTTGTGCTCAGGGTATTGGGCATTGACTGCTAAGCTGGTCTGTGTTGAATGCCTGAGCAGCTGCTTGAGTAAGCTGGCTCTTTCTGCAGTTGCATATGGCTTGGTCTCCCAAGTGGTCTCTTTGGTGGTGGTTCGGGCTTGGGTACAACACTTACCAAGAGGTCGGGGCACAAGAAAACTAAAAGTTTTTAAAATATCAAAAAGGGACTTTAATTCAAGTCCCTGTTCTCAGCTAGCCTAAGGAACAAGATTTAACCTGTTTGTCACTGAGAGAAAAGAACCGTAAACATACACCCAAAAGTGCTGCATACATGGTCATGGACAAATCAGGCCAATAGTCAATGACATATCTCAGTAAGGAGATTAGCATAGTAACTTCATTCTCAAAAGTAGTAGAAAATAAGGTCTCATAATTTTCTTTGTCATCCAAACCTGTCCTAAAACCAAGAAAATGTTAAAATGCCCTTCTCATCAAAATTTTGCTGGAACCAATAATCTTTCTTTTAGTTCCTTACTGGTCCCAATGAAGGTTGACATTAAAATGTAAATGGAGAAACCTGAAGGTTCAGTAGGAGAAAACAGACCCAAGAAAAAAATTTAAAAAGGGAAACAAAAAAGATTTTCAAAAGTTGATAAAAGATCTTCTGACTGTGCTTTTCGATGAATTAATCTTTTGCTTTTTCAGGATGAAATTAAAGGTGAATAACAATTATCAGGACAAAAGTCAGCAACACAATTATTTTGAAATTTTTCTTTTTATATCTTAAATTCTTAGACAAATTAAATCAATGTTTAATTCATGTTTACTGCTATGTACCTTCACTTTCAATTAATTATAAAAATTTCTATTTTTGACTGATCTAAAAATGTGTACACTCTATGATTGCATTTATATGATTTCAAAATTTACTTACAGTTCAAGGAGCATGCTCATATTTTAAATATTTTAAAATTAAAATAAATATGGATTTATATAACCTTAATTCATGTGAATTAATGAAATTTAATTTATATTGGGTAAACAACTAAAAATAAAAATAAAAGACTTCTTTATACTGATTTACTCATATTTTCAGGTTAAAAAAAACTTTCAATTCACAATTTTCCAGGTGGTCAAATAAATAATAAATTTCTATATTCTATGATATTTAAGATGTTTATTCCTTGTTTCTAATGTTTTATTTAAACAGGAAAGAAATTATTAATATTATTATTTACAATATTTTGATATCTTGACTTTTGCAATTAAGAATAAATAAACTGAATTTGAGGTGAAGAAAATTAATTATCTATGCTTTTAATACAGGAGATAATTGATTTACAAGGATGGGATGCTAAAATATCTTCGATTGGAACATCATCTGCTAAGTGTAAAAATATCAGATACTACTAACTAAAATATATATGAACATTAGACATATTTGTAATTTGGTTAACAAGAGGTCTAAAATTTCTTTGTTCTCTCTTTTCTCATTGAGAACCAAGATACTAGCACTTAAACTTTCAGGTATCATATGTAAGTGCCTAAAACTTTTTTTTAACCTGATAAAATAAGAGAATATAGCATGTTGAATAAATTAAAACAAAATCTGTACAAAATAATTTTCAATATATTTACATGTTACTAAATTGACTACATAAAATTGAATATATAATTAAATTGACTATATATAATTAAATCAGCTCTATATAATTAACACAATCAGCTAAGTTTATTAAAAGTTTTTAATCTTTAAATTCTACTGTTTCTATTATAAAGGGTGGTTACAAATACAGACAAGACCTTTTCATGAACCACTATTCATTGTACTTCCTACTAAAGGATAGAAGAAAAGGAAAATACTTAAAATATTAATTTCTCATTCTAATAAAATAATTTCTTATGCCTGTTGAATTTCTACTATTTAAAAAAATTTAATTTCAAAGACATTATGGTTTATAAAATTTGGTTTAACAATAACTTATTTTAAAATACAACACTTCCATTCCAAATTTTAAATTTCTCTTTAAAAGTCAAATATGATTAATATGAAAACATCAATAACTATATTTTAATTAACCATGGTAATTAGTACTGACTTATGTTAATTATATTCTTCTTTTCCAGAAAAGGAAGTCTTTAAAATATTATATTTACAGTGATATGTTATTAAGCTGATGGTCCCCAAACTAAAGCCTTGTCAATAATGGTCTCTTATGAACTTATAGCAATTTAATTAAAAAATTAATTAAATCACTTAATATTTTAAAATTAAATAAATATAAGTTTACAGTTTTTATATTACTCTCTACACTAAAAAATAAACTTAACTATATTTTTAGAGAACATTCAGAATATACTAGCTTATTTAAAGTCTAACAATATGGGAAATATTTTGACACCTTCCTCTAAGAGGGGATGGAAATTCTTGGCATGTCTGTTACATGTTTCAGATGTGATATTAGATTATGCTACTTAATTTATATTAATCCAAAGAATTATATAGAGTTTTTATACAATAATATTCAGACAAAGAGGCTAAAAATGGCTTCAAGTTTATGGTATCTTCTCTATATTTTGTCAAGAAACCCACTTAGAAAAAATTAAGTACACATAAAAAATTGCTTTTGAGGTTCCAGCAATTATTATTAACAATTATTAAATCTTCTAAAATCTTTTCTGTAAATAAGCTCAGAGATATACATATTTGTACATACACCATTATATTGTTTATTTTAAAAGCTTATAACATTGTTTTAGATTGCACACAATTAGTATGCTTTTACAGCAATACTTTTAATGCCAGGTTTTTGTCACATATTTTATTTATCCAAACTCTATGTTGGACATTTAGACTACTTTTGCTACTTTAAAAACAAGGTTATTAAACATATCCATGCAGTAATATCTTTATACATAAAGATTATCTTTCTGTAGAACACTTAAAATATTATTGCTGGATCAATAACATAAATTTTAAGATTTTTGAATAATGTATTAACTTGCTATCCTGAAGTTAATTTAGAAAAACAAGGACATTACCTATAAAACAAACAGGTCATGAGACTAATTTTCAATGTCTCTACTGACTGCATTTTATAGATTTTTAACACAGTCCACTATTAGAGATAAAACCAAATCCTATATTTGGTAGAAATTGGGCCTTCTCTTATTGCAATGCCCTTTTCATCTTAACAACATTGACTTTAACAATGTAAATTTCATTAACCTTTCTGGTCAAATAGAAATATTTATTAAGTCACTTATTATAGTTTAAATATATGAGCAAAGCTAGGACATTGTCTAAAATTTAAGGTTAGTAATACTCCAGTTTAGAGTAATTTTTTCAACAATTTAAGAAGAATAAAAATATAAATCGGGAAACAGATCACTATGTAAACCTACTTATTTCAAAAAATATTTTCTAAAAATTGTATTAGGAGTTTCACTGCTGCTGAGTGACACATGGAACAAAAGAATGCACCAGATATTATAATAAGATCTTAAATCTCCAACCACAATATTTATATGCTAGCTCTATTCAGCTCTCAGGTAAGTAAAATATGTGGGAAATATGTTTCTCAGATCCACCTTCAATAAATCCAACAATGTGGACTGGAGAATCAATTCTGATATTTACTGATGATATTCAAGTGATGGGAGGTTTTGTAGAAACTCACATTACAAAATGGAACAAGGAAGGGATGCCCTCTTTCACCACTTCTTTTCAATATCATCCTTGAAACTCTAGCCAGAGCAATTAGACAGACCAAAGAAATTAAAGGAATACGAATAGAAAAAGAAGAAACAAACTATCCCTATTTGCTGATGATATAATTATATACTTAGTGGAACCAGGAAATTCCACCAGAAAACTTTTAGATCTCATAAATGAATTCAGTAAAGTAGCAGGATATAAGATCAATGCACATAAATGTAATGCATTTTTATACATAAGTGATGAATCTTCAGAAAGAGAAATTAGGAAAACTACCCCATTCACAATAGCATCGAAAAAAATAAAATACTTGGTGATCAACCTCACAAAAGAGATGAAAGACCTGAACAATCAGAATTACAGAACACTAAGAAAGAAATGAAAGAAAACCTTAGAAGATGGAAAGATCTCCCATGTTCTTGGATAAGAAGAATTAATATTGTCAAAATGGCCATACTACCAAAAGTGCTATACAGATTCAACGCAATTCCAATTAAAATCCCAATGATGTACCTTACAGACATAGAGCAAGCAATTATAAATTCATCTGGAAGAATAAAAAACCCAGAGTAGCTAAAACAATCCTTGGCAGAAAGAGTGAAGCAGTGGGTATCACAATACAGAAACTTCAACTCTACTACAAAGCAATAGTAACAAAAACGGCATGGTATTGGTACCAAAATAGAAAGGTGGATCAAATGGTACAGAATAGAGGACACAGACACAAACCCAAATAAATAAAATTTTCTCATACTAGACAAAGGGGCCAAAAATATGCAATGGAGAAAAGATAGCCTCTTCAATAAATGGTGCTGGGAGAATTGGAAATCCATATGCAATGGAATGAAACTAAACGCATATCTCTCACCATGCACAAAACTAAACTCAAAATGGATTAAGGACCTCAGAATCAGACCAGAGACCTTACATCTTATAGAAGAAAAAGTAGGTTCAGAGCTTCAACATGTCAGCTAAGAACCAGACTTCCTCAACAGGACTCCCATAGCACAAGAAATAAAAGCAAGAATAAATTACTGGGATAGGTTCTAACTAAAAAGCTTTCTCTCAGCAAAGAAAACTATCAGCAATGTAAAGAAAGAGCCTATAGAGAGGGAGAAAATCTTTGCCAATCATACTTCAGAAAGAGCACTAATCTCCAGAATCTATAAAGAACTCAAAAAGCTCTACACCAAGAATGCAAATAATCCAATTGACAAATGGGCTAAGGAAATGAATAGATATTTCACAGAAGAATATCTACAAGCAATCAACAAACATATGAAAAAATGTTCAACATCTCTAGTAATAAGAGAAATGCAAATCAAAACCTCCCTAAGATACCATCTCACCCCAATTAGAATGGTGATTATCAAGAATACAAGCAACAACAGGTGTTGGCGAGGATGTCGGGTGAAAGGAACATTCATACATTGCTGGTGGGGCTGCAAATTAGTGCATCCAATCTGGAAAGCAGTGTGGAGACTCCTTAGAACACTTGGAATGGAACCACCATTTGACCCAGCTATCCCACTCCTTGGCTTATACCCAAAGGACTTAAAATCAGCATATTACAGAGATACAGCCACATCAATGTTCATTGCTGCTCAGTTCACAATAGACAGAATGTGGAACCAACCTAGATGTCCTTCAAATGATGAACGGATAAAGAAACTCTGATATATATATATATATATAAAATGGAATATTACTCAGCCATAAAGAATGATAAAATTATGGCATTTGCAGGCAAATGGATGAAATTGGAGAATATCATGCTAAGTGAGATAAGCCAATCTCAAAAAAACAAAGGAGGAATAATATCGCTAATAAGTGGATGATGACACATAATGGGGGGTGGGAGGGGTTAGTGTTAGGGTTAGAGTTAGGGTTAGGGAGGGGGGCAAGAATGGAGGCAGGATGGACTGTATAGAAGGAAAAAGGGTGGGAGGGGTGGGGGGAAGGGAAAAAATAGCAGAAAGAATCAAACAACATTACCCTATGTAAATTTATGATTACACAAATAGTATGCCTTTACAACATGAACAAACAGAGAAACAACATGTATCCCATTTGTTTACAATAAAAAAGAAATAAAGTATATAATGTTAAAAAAAAAGAAACTCACATTACACCCATCCATGTGAATGCATTTGACTCTACTGGTTGTAATGGAACCTTATCTATATGCTGGTTTCATGATAGACTCTGGTTATCTAGATGTAGCCTATAAGAAAAAGACAGTATAAGGAGTACCTAGGTCAATCAATTATACTGGTCCTTGGAACTTTGAATTTTATGTTTAAACAGTTGTTAGAATGGGACTTTCTCATATGAAGCACTTTGTTGATGTACTAAGCAGTAGAATATTCTTAGCAAATGGTAATGATGGGTGTGGCTAGCAGATAGAGTGAATCCAAATAAGTGGAGAGGCATATTATTTATAAATTGGTACACTCAAAATAGGATATTAGATTTTCCAAATTGAGCTATAGATTTAAGGTTCAGTGCCAGTCAAAACTTCACTAGGATTCTTTGAAGACATAAGTAAGTTAATTCTTAAAATTTCTATGGAAAGTTACAATTATATGCTTGTTATTGTAATCTTGGCGGGTCTCAGAGGTGGGAACAAAAAGAAGCTCAGCGGGCTCTGCGGGCTGGAGGGGGACCACAGTTAGTGGCCAAATAAAATGGGAAAGAAAGTGGCAAAGCAAGCTTTATTGGAATGTGGATGTTTATTGGAATGTGGATCTCAGGAGAAATTCCCAGAACCTCGAGGTATAGGGACCCAGTGAAAATCACACGTGGCCCTGTCTGCCCAGGGGTTTTATAGACTGGAATGGGAGGGGTTCCTGTTGATCGACAGGTGGGTGTGAAGGTCAGTGGAAATTTCCATCAGCTTTGCTGGGAACTTTCTGGTCACCTTTGGTGGGCTGGTCTTTGTTCCAGCTGCTCAGCTTCTTTGTTCCAGCTGCTCAGCTCTGCTCCCTACAGTTGCCTAATTTCCAACCTAACAGTTATTATTGATGAAACCACACTGAGACATTATCATTCAGTTTTGAGTTTTTACCTAAAATGGATATTCAATTCTGTCAAATTTTCTTACTCCATCTATTTTTGCTATCATGGAACATTTATTAAATCTATGAAAGATATTGATTTTTGTATATTCAGGAAACTAGCATTGCATTCCTGTAATAAACCTCAATCATGGTATATTTATTATAATTTTTATAGGCATTCAGGTTTGAATAAATTTTGCTACAACTTTTGGATTTATATTTATCAGGGGTATTGGTCAGTAGTTTGTAGTTTTGTTTTTCTTTTTTCTGGTATTATCTTTAGCTTCCATATAAGAGTTAATACTGGTATCATAAAATGAACTGAAAAATATTTCTGGTACTGCTGTTTGTTAGGGGTCGCTGGCTCAGTTGTGGCTCGCCAGTAATTCCCAGAAAAAACATTCTCCAGATACGAGATCTCATGTAAAGACTTTATTTATGGGGACAGATAAGGTTCGATCCGGGTGGAAAAAGAAAAGAGAGAAGATGGCTTATGGCATCTCCCAGATATTGGAATTTCATGGACTGGGAGGAACCAATCACGGAGGAGAATTCTTGCAGACTGACTGATGGACCAATAACATGTTAGGACATAACATGAGAGGCAGGAAGATGACAGCAGCATAAGCCAGAAATTCCTGTAATGTAAGAGGCAGGCAGAACGCAGACTGACAGGTGATGGGGAGATGAGAAATTCCTGTAATGGAAGAGGCAGGTGGAATGCAGATTGACAGGTGGTGGGGGAGCCAGAAATTCCTGTAACGGAAGAGACGGGTGGAGCGCAGATTGACAAGTGGTTGGGAGGCAGGAAATTCCTGTAACGCTAAAGAAGGGCTTTATACCTTGTATTCCCCCATTTCCTTTTTTATAAAAAAAAAAAAATCTTGCTCTCCAGTTCTTTTTGAAGCCTTCTCTCTCCTTCTGGCCAAGGTGACTGGGGTTGGTTTTGCAGGTGAGATGTAAAAAGTTCATTCTCCATCCAGGCTTCCAAAGGCAGATGATTTTCTTGGACTTCATTTCCTTGATCTTACTGATCCCCTATTTCTACATTAACTGCCTGTTCCCAATTCTGACTTCATTTACCCCTCTAATACTAGGAACTCCTTCACTGCTGTAGGGAAAAGGGGTGATGACTGATCTGACTTCTTCCAGTTGGAAGTGGGCAGCATGGGGCAAGAAGTTTGGAGGATCCTTTTAAGAAATTGGGTCAATTGAGGGGTTTATGGTAGAAGTCCAGTTGGGGGAGAGCAGGTTGTAAAGGCATCTGGGGATTGGTGCTTCTATGAGAGAACAAAAAGACATGAGCCCTGAAATGAGATTGATACAATATAAATGTTGCAGGATCTTGAACTTACTAATGCAAATTACAGAGATGACAGAAAGTAATAATTCCTCACCAAGGGGTGGAAGAATGGAGAAGTTTTTCCCATAACAAGGCCTAGCAAAGACTGGAGAGGGCAGGCCTTTATTTGGGAGATTTAACATTGTCTAGGTTATTCAGTAGAGATACTAACAAACATAGATTAATCCTACCTGTGTCTGTAGGCCTTAAATTGACTAAAAACTTCTGACTCTGGTAGTTTCTCTTGAGAGTTACTATTATTTTTAAATGCCCAAGAATAGCTATACTTTTGTTTTAACTGATTTACTAGGTGTTTAAGATCAAGCTAGTTAAAGTGACCTGTTCCTGTCTGTTAAAGAATCAGCTGAGTTTCCACAGGGGTCACTCATAGAGAACTTAAGAGCAGTTTCTTAGCTCCATTAGTGCCATTTGGTTAGGCAGGGTCTTCTCAATGAGGTGGCTTTCCTTGAAAGTGCCAGGGATGTCTCTCTTTTTCCATGACCCTCCTCTGCAGCAGATGCACTGAGTGGCTTATCCTCTAGAGGCCTCATCAATCTTCTTGGTCCTGAGGTTGTGTGACTCAGAGTTGCAAAGCTCCTTGGAGAAGTCCTCTTGTTCCCTGGGTTCAGGCTGACTTTGAGGGCAAGACCCAAATATGGACTTTTTTTGACTTCTGTATTTAATCTCTATCTCTAAGTTTGATCTTAACCATCAGGCAAGTCAGTCTCACCAGTCATAGAATAAGAGTACTGGGCTTTATCTTTAATGTCTATAACTTTGCAGTTATTTACCCCCTTTTATCTAATTGGGGTTTACATTATCTGTTCTATAGGTGATGTCTTACTATTCCAAGTTAATTTATGGTGTTAGCTCTTGAAACAGTACTTCTGCAAAATATTGATCAGGCAACAATTAGAGTTTACAAGGAAAATACAAAATGGAATCATCAATAGTAAAACATTCAGTTTGTGCAATAGCTATCACAGTACAATAAACATCAGATTTTGGAACACAACTTTAAATGAGTTAAAGTCAGGCTTACTTTGGAGCCATTGTAATGTGTAGCAGGGTGGTGAGGCAGAGCCTTATCTCAGGTAATGTGGGGCTTTTCAGTGAGGGACAAAGGAGTAAACACAGATTTTGAAGATTAAGCTGAGATCAGATGGAGCTCTGTTCTCTGATGGAAATGTGGATCTAAAGAGTTATGTCAGCCATCTTTATATGTGTGCAATATTAGGCTCCAAAGTTACTGTAAGGTGGCCAGGAACCAGAAAAGGGAGCTGATGAAACACTGGTTATTTACCCACTTTTATAGCAAAAGAATTCCTTCCTTCCCAAGAGCTGTGTGCCTGAGATCAATGTACTGCCACAGCAGTTAGGCATCTTGTGCCCCTGCATAGGAGCACTCCCAGGCACCAGGTATGCCACAGCCATGAGGTCATTAGAGACTCCAATTTCAGTCACTCCTGTTCCATTTTTGCTACTGCACATTACACTGTTTCTTACATATACCCTATTGATGACAGGTCCTATAATAGAACATTAAATGGTAGGTTTATCATTACAGACATTTAATTTGGAGAACAGCAGCTTGATAAATTTTCTGCTTTAAAGGCTTGCATACCTGGGAAATATGAAAACATTTAACATACAAAGAATAATGTTTTTAAGTATGTTACTCCATGGAATAGCTTTATAAATTAATCTGATGTCCCTAACAAACACATTTGAGTAATCCCATACATGTTGCTTATTGTAGAAAAGTCAAGACATCAGACAAGTGTGCCAACAGTATTTGCCGTCTCTTTCCTGTTGAATAAAAGTCCTAGAAAAATTGATGTTAGACATTTTATAAACATTAATATTTTATTAGTTTGATCACTTAGAGACTTGTGAGTTAATTTTAATGACATTTTACTTTCATTAGTTTACCCAATTTAAATTGAACCTCTTTAAATCATGTGAATTAAAAATATTTGGATCCATTTTTAAATTTTTAATTTTTATGCATGCTTATATTTAACACAAAAGTAAAGGCCTTGTAGTATTTATCTCCATTGCAATGTAACAGATGTTCAAAAATAACTCTAGAGTTGGGTAAAAAGAACTGATCAAAAATCATTAACCTAGTATGCAGGATGAAAATTGTGAGCTCAAAAGCACAGCATTTCCTAGAAGAAAAATGATAATGGTTATTAATTAAAACATGAGAAAATGAGGAGAGAAAAGTTGAAAGGGAGAAAAGTATTTTGAGTTGTAACCCAGGAGAAATTTAAATTGGACACTTTGTTTTTCTTGGGTTTGAAACTGGTCTCCTACTGTGCCTTTCTTCATTTACATTTCAAAGTAACCCTTGACTGAGATCCGAATCTGAAAGGGGCTAATATGTTCTAGCAGAAAATTGATGCTTAGGTTCTTTTAATTGCTTGAGACTGCAGGGAGAGCTAAGAAGCGAGAAAGAAAAGATTTGAAAATAAGGAATCAGCCAAGAGAACGTGTTCAGGTTTTACCCATTCCACGCCAGCCACCTCCTGTAAAGGAGCTAGAATGTGTGTATGAGACTGCATGGTGGGGGGACTTGGTGGGCGGAA
The DNA here is from genome assembly GCF_902686445.1 of Sciurus carolinensis. Lineage (NCBI taxonomy): Eukaryota > Metazoa > Chordata > Mammalia > Rodentia > Sciuridae > Sciurus > Sciurus carolinensis. The sequence continues at coordinate 143,539 of NW_025920191.1, read as the reverse complement.
TGGAGGAGTGGAAGGAGAAACCGAATGAGGCAAAGGAGAGGAATGAACAGGGGCTTCTGCAGTAGAAGGCCTGTAAGGAGATGACTCATGGGCTGGATTAAACTCAGAAGAGAAAGAAGGATTAAAATGGAGAGGAGAAGCCAAGAGAACATGTTAGGTTTAGCACAAAAGAAAGGAAAAACACAAAGGGAAAAAGTCTCTTTCCATTCACCAGGTTGCCCATATATGTACTTAATTATAACTATTTTAATTAGGCATAAAGGTAGAATTTAGGGTGTCATAAATAGACCATTCTGACTTACTATCTAAAGGACAGTTTAGCTCTAATTCAGGAAACAGGTGAAGGTGTTTGAGATGGTTTAATAAACATCTCAGGGGCAAGTTTGCTGGGCTGGATGTCCTGGGTCCCATGGTGAAGACTGAGACCCACCTAGATAGTGATTAATGGCATCCCAAAAATCACCTGCCAGGCAATGAGAAGGTTAGTACAGAGGTTTGGTCGTCACCAATACCAGTGTCTAACCAGGCATTAGCTGAGAGAGTTTGAAGACCTGGCCAGGATTTTGAGTGAGATAAAAAAATATAAAAGAGTCTCAAACCATGAGAAAGAATCTCAGCACCATAAAATCAGGAATCCAACCAGCAACTAAGACCAGCTATAGGGACCAAGGAGGTACCCCCACACCTTGGCAGTCTTGAGAGCACCGGATTTAATGGCCACTTCTCAGATCAGCCGAGATGTGTTTAAATGGTCAGGGGACCTGCCTAAGGGGAACTCACCAATTTGGAGTCCGGTGTTGCATGCAGAAAACTGGGCGTCCAGGTAAATGGAAGGTGAGCCTTTATCCACGGGCACTGGGGCTATCAGATGGGAATCCCTTTGCTTAGTCAATGGAAAAGCCCATCCTGGGTTTTGGCACCAGATATTAGGGGTCATTGGCTCAGTTGTGGCTTGCTGGTAGCTCCCAGAAAAAATGCTCCACAGATAGGAGATCTCACACAAAAGACTTTATTTATGAGGACAGATAAGGTCCGCTCAGGGTGGAAAAAGAAAAGAAAGAGAGAAGATGGCTTATGGCTTCTCCCAGATATTGGAATTTCATGGACTGGGAGGAACCTATCGCGGAGAAGAATTCTTGCAAACTGACTGATGGACCAAAAACATGTTAGGATGTAATGTGGGAGGCAGGAAGATGATGGCAGCATAAGCCAGAAATTCCTGTTACATAAGAGGCAGGCAGAACACAGACTGACAGGTGATGGGGAGACCAGAAATTCCTGTAATGGAAGAGGCAGGCGGAATGCAGATTGACAGGTGGTGGGGAAGCCAGAAATTCCTGTAACAGAAGAGACGGGAGAAGCACAGATTGACAAGTGGTTGGGACGCAGAAAATTTCTGTAATGGGACAGAAGTGCTTTATACCTTACACTGTTTCTGAAATAGATTGTGTTAATTGTAGCCATTTCTCCTTGAATGATCAGAGTTTTTACTAGAGGAATCATATGAGATTAAGTTTTGTGAAGATTTTTTTTAACAAATACATTAAATGAATAGAGAACTGTAGGGTGTCTATTCAGGGCATCTACTAGTTCTTGAGTGAATTTTAATAATTCCTGTCTTTCAAGGAATTGGTGTCAAATTTGTGTGCATAGATCTGTTGCTTTAAATCTCTTTGTAGTCTTGTAATGTCTGTAATTTCAGTGTAGACAAATCCTGTTTTCTGTCTTCCTTGCTCTTTCTTGGTTAATCTGGTTAGAGGTTCATTAATTTCATGAGTACTTTTGAAGCTGGAATAAAGGACAGGTAGCTACTGTAGAAATAGGATCGGGTCAAATCGAGGAAATTAAGCCATGGAGCCATCTGCCTCTGGAAGTTGGAGATTGTTCCTGGAAGAATGGAATGTCAAGGATCTCCAGAACCCATTGATTACCAAATTTACCTGCCTTCATCAAAGACTGCAAACAAGGAGCTGCTAATTAATGCCCCCTGGGCCCTTACCTGCCTGAATCACCTTGGCCCTCCCCCTGCCCATGGCTTTTCACTTAATACAAAACCAGGCCTAGTCACTAGGCTGTAAGAAGAGATATGTAGGGAGAGAACTGGAGAACAAAAGAGACTTTAATCTATAAAAATGTAGGGTGGGCTCACTTCTTGGGACTTTAGAACATCAGTCATGGCCCCTTCTTCCTCTCGGGAAAAATATGTATTATTACCTTTAAATAAAACCTGCTTAATATGCTTGCCTTGGCATGCTTCTCTAGTGTTCAATCTTCAACATTAGAAGGAGGAGGACTCATCACCATTAAACAGTGGTATCACTTTTTCCCTTTCACCGGTAGAAATAAATTTTGCCTTCATTGATATTTAGTCTGATTTCTGTGTCAAATTTCATTGATTTGTGTTCTTTATTATTTACTTCTTCCTTGGGCTTATTTTGCATTGTTTTCTGTACCAGAGTTTCAACCCAGGGCACTTAAACACTGAGGTATATGATCAGTCCTTTGTTATTTTTTTAAATTTAAATTTAATTTAATTCATTTATTTGTTACAGGGATGGTACCTAGGGGCATTTAACAACTTAGCTACATCCCCAGACCTTTTTTCATATTTTGTTTAGAGACAGAGTCTTATTAAGCTGAGGCTGGCTTTGAACTTGTGATCCCCTTTCCTCAGCTTCCTGAGCTGCCAGGATTACAGGCATGTGCCACTCTGTCCAATTATTTCTAGTTTCTTAAAGTAGAAGCTTAAATTAAGACCATTTTTTAAAGAACTTAATCTTTATTTTATTTATTTATATAATATGGTGCTGACAATTAAACCCAGTGCCTTACTGTGCTAGGCAAGCACTCTACTACAGAGCTACAACCCAAGCCCACATTGTTCATTTTTATACAAGTATTTAATGCACGAATTTCCCTGTTGCCGGGGTCCAGCCCTAGCAGGAGTCCATGGGTTCCACACTGGTAAACGGGGCGCGGGGAGACAGCGTCGGCGATGGATGGAGAATGAAAGACACAGACTCTAGTTCTGGTGCAATCACTCCCACTTTATTCTGGGGAAGGCTGGGTTTATATACATTTTCTTCAGGCTATAATGGCAGTCTTGTGGTTAATATTAAAGAAGTTTTCAAAGCATAGGCAGAAATTGTTTTTAACAAGGAACAGAAAATTATGAGAAAACAGTAACCTTACAGATTATCCTTACCTATTCACAATTGTTTTAAGAATATCTAACTACCTCGGTGAACTAATACAATATTTACTTCCTTAATATCTAAACTCTATGTGACCTAAGACTATTCTTAATATTCTCGTGGTTAAAACAATAGACAAGTAATCTCATGTGACTATCTCTACTAGGTCCATCTGGTTAATATCTGAATTGCTGAGTTAAGGGGTACAGGAGGGCAGCGGTCTCAATTGTAATTGTGTGCCAACGTTTATTATAGGGGTGACATATTCTTTGTAGGAAGGAAGGAATGTTATGAAACCTTATTCTCTTACCTCACCATCACACATGAACAAAACCATCGTTAAAATTTAACCAGCCTGTTGGAGACAAAGGCAGATCTTACAACTATTTTCTCCAGAGGCTTTCAGGGACTCATTGCACGGTTGCAAAATTATTTTTAATTTTGTTAATGGTAAAGACCCATTGCTTTTCAGATTGTAGGTAATATTTTCTGGAATTTTTGTTGTATTCCCTTCATCCCCTTAAGCAATCCATTCAGACTGAAATGAGTAATATATTATCAGAGAAACACAGCAGAGAAAACACCATGCTTTGGAGCAAAACATCCAGCAATTCCTTTTAGGATGAGCCTTTGCAATCATCCTCCAGAGGATCTTTGTCAAGCACTGGATGGAATTCCGGATGCCCCCGCACCCTGTAAACATTGTTTAGCTGCATCCCACAAGTTTCAATGGCGATCTTTTCGCTTTTCATTCAGTTAAGGGTGTTTTATGGATTTTGACCTGTGCATGAGTTAAAAATACTTGGTGATTTTCCACATATCATTGCTGTTGTTTGCTAGTTTATGGTTCTTATATATTTTGAATAATTTTAGTTGTTTGAGTTTAGTGAGATCTGCTTTCGTGATTGTTTCATGTGCACTTGAGAAGAATTTTGTAGTCTGCTGTATTTGTGTGTGGAGTATTATATAAATGTTAATTAGGTCAAATTAGTTGATACTGTTATTCAGGTCTTACATATCTTTCATGATTTTTTGTCTGCTTATTCTGTCAGTTACCAAGAATATTATCAAGCATAATTGTGACTGCCAGCCTTTCATCAGATTTCACTTCTCATACTTCTTTTTTTTCTCATACTTCTTATGTTTAGTATTTTTTTAAGTTGTCAATGGTCCTTTATTTTATTTATATTCGGTGCTAGGAATCAGATCTAGTGCCTTGCACATGCTAGGCAAGCACTCCACCACTATGTTACAACCCCAGTCCCTCATACTTTGTTGATCTCTTGATTTAACTTTGATGAATTTCCAAAATTCTCTATTTTTATCTGTTCTATTCTTTCATTTCCTTCTTCCTGCTTACTTTGCTCTTTTTCCAACTTCTTAAGATGTGAAGATTATTGACCTATGATCTTTGTTTTTTAACATTTACAACTTTATGTTTTTTCTCTAAGCATTGCTCTAGCTGCATTCAGTAAGTTTGGTAATTTTTGTTTTTAATATTTTTTTATTTTTATTTTTATTTTTGCATTGCTTGGGATTAAACTTAGGACCTTGTACTTGCAAGGCATGCATGCTGCCAACTGAGCTACATCTCCAGGCCTACTTTCTGTTTTTTAGTTTGTTAAAACAGTAAAGTTTGGATTGCTATTACTGTTATAAAATGCATCTTTAGAAATCATGACATAAAATGCCAGGGAAAGGAGTTATCAAAAAAAATTTTTTTGCTTATAGTTATTACTTACATACTTTATAGCTCTATATGTATTCAAGTTACCATCTACATTGTATGTCCTCTCATTTCAGCCTACTGGATTCATTTAGTACTTCTTATTGGACAGGTCTGCTGGCAAGTTTTTTTCAGTTTCTGTTTATCTGTGAAACCTTAATTTCTTTTTTGTTTTAAAATGGTAGTTTTGCTGGATATAAAACACTTTGTTTACATTCTTTCAGCACTTTGGATATGTAATTCCAATGTTTTCTTTTCCTTTTATTTTTTTAGTTGTAGGTAGACATAACTTTATTTATTTTTTTAATGTGGTGCTGAGAATCAAATCCAGGGCCTTACATGTACTAGGCAAGCACTGTATCACTGGACCAGAAGCTCAGCACTATCCCAGTTTTCTGACTCTGATTTCTGTAAGGGCTTTGCTATTAATTCTTCAAAAAATGTTTTTCATTGTTGATGGATTTTTTTTATTTATATGTGGTGCTGAGAATTGAACCCAGTGTCTCACACATGCTTGGCAAGCACTCTACCATTGAGCTACAATCCTAGCCCTTCTATTAATCTTACTGAGCATCTATTGTATGGAATGAGTTTTCTGCTTCAAGAAAGTTCTCTTAATATTTAGCCTTTGATAGTTTATCTGTGATGAATTTAAATGTGTATATTTTTTATTATATCCCTATTGGAGTTCATAAAGACTTTTTGGATGATTTCAGACATTACTCAAAAATTCTTTTCTCTGCTTCTGGGTTTCCCATTATGTATACATTAGTATGCTTGATGGTTATCATGAAGGTCTTTGAAACCTTGTTGAGTTTTCTCCACTTATTTTTTCCTTTAGTTTTCTCAGATTACATAATTGTTGGGGGCTGTAACAGCCAGAGTGGTGCCTGATCACATCGGCAGTGAGGAGGTTAATTGGCATAAGTGCACTCAGGTGATTTATCACTGGCCGTATTCAGTTAAGTCCATGCGTACAGCGTGTGCACAGGTATTCCCAGACGCGCCTGTTCGAGCCTGCTTGGGCCTGCTCATTTTGACACTTGCCGTGATTGGGCAGCTGGCTCCTCGCCTGATCACAACTGGCGAGGCCCCGTCCTCTGCCTCCTGGAGGGAATATAAGTGGGCAGTGGGCAGGGGCGCAAGAGTAAGTGAGTAATTCGCCACAGTAAGGCACGACAGTAAGGAGTGACAGTAAGAGCAGCAGCTAGCAGCAAGAGGTGGAGAGAAGCCACTAGCAAAAAGGAAGAAGAAGAAGTGGCAAGCAGATAGAAGCAGCAAGTAGGGGCAGCGGTGGAAGGCAGACCGCAGAGCAGAGAACTGAGAACACATCCTTAGGTTGCAGATCACAGATCGCAGTACACAGGACACATCACTAAAGCACCTTAGGTAGATGCACCCTTAGTTCACAGGATGCAGGATGCACCTTTATGTAGAAGCAGCAAAACTAAGAAGACATGGATCTCTGAAAGTGTAGTCTCTCTCTCTCTTAAGCAAAATCTCTCTTTCTCTCCAATAAGCAAAGCCTCTCTCTCTCTCTCCTCTCAAAGCAAGTAAACCTCATTTCCTCTATCCTCTATAAACAAGCAAGCAAGTAAGAAAGCAGCTCAGAGGTAGAGGTAGCTCAGTTTCCAGTCCACCACCTATAAAGACCTGTGCAATTTGTTGCTGCAGGCAGTGACAAATACCCGTGGATTTGGCACCGTAAAGAGCCAGTGACAGATAATCTCAATTCATTTATCTCTAGCTTATTAATTTCTTTTGTCAGTCAGATCTGCCATTTATCCCTCTAGTGAATTTTTTTTTTTAAGTAGACTTTAGTTTCTGGAGCAGATTTAGGTTTATAGGAAGGTACCAGAGATATCCATGTATCTCCTGCCCTGAACATAGACATGTTTTCCCTCATTAGCATCCTGTACGATGGGGGCATATTTGTTATAATCATAAAACCTGTATTCTTGCATCACCACCCAAAGTTTATAGTTTACATTAAGTTTCCCTCTTCTCTTGTACTTTCTCTGAGTTTGAACAAATAATGAATGATGTGTACACCGTTAGTGTCCTACAATGTGATTTCACTGTCCTGAAAAGTCCTCTCTTACATCCCTGATCCCCATCCCTATCTGCCACTGATCTCATAGTTGTTGGACTGTGTTTTTAAATATATTTTAGTTATCAATGGACAATTATTTATTTATATGCAGTGCTAAGAACTGAACCCATTGACTCTACTGTGCTAGGCAGGTGCTCTATCACTGAGCTACAACCCCAGGCCCTTTTTTGTTAATCTCTAGGGTTGGTTAAAAAGTTGATTTTGATCATCTTTGTTAATGTTTTTCTTGTTTTTATGAAGGGGTGTATTTATAATAGCCCTCTCTCTACCATTTCAGAAATGACAAATTGACCCCTTTGTCTTGACGATCCTTCTTTATTCCTTATTAATTTTCTTGAATCTACTTTATCTGGTCAAAAGATTAAATCAATCCTATTTTTGTGTTAAAGTATTTGTACTTGTGTGGTATAATCTTTTTTGTTAACTACCTATATCATAATGATTTTCTTTGAACTGAGTTTTGTCTGTTTCTTTAAAAATCTAATTGGATAATGTTTTATTGGTGTTTAAATAAATTACATTTTATTTAATATAATTGTTATGGTTAGACTTTTATCATTTTCTTTTTAGTTTCTTGTATCCCTATTATATTTTATTACTGTTCTCATTTTACTTTTAAATTCTTTCAATATTCTTCAGAATTATTTTAAATTTTCTTGTTGTACCATTGTTGTACTAGCGATTGAAAAGAGAAGCTTTGTGCGAGCTAGGCAAGTTCTCTATCACAGAACTATTTCACTGTTGCTTTTTAAACTTTTATTTTGAGACAGGGTCCTGATAAATAACCCAGGCAAACCTACCTCAGCTTCCTGAGTCATTTGGGGATTACAGGTGTGTGACACCATACCCAGTAGAAATTAACTGTTGTTCATTCAGTTTTGAACCTATAATCTTGTTATTGTGTAGCAGTTCCATAAAATTGTGTATTCTTTTTGTTTTTTATTTTTATATTTAACATCATATCATTAGTAAACATTGAAAGTTTTTTCTTTCTAATCTTTATATCTTTCTACCTTTTATTTCAGTGTATCTTGTGAATTTCTAATATATCTTCTGATATGAGGGAACATTCATGCCTTGCTATTTTTCTTAATAAGAAAGCTAGTTTATCACTGTTAAATATCATGTTAACTACAATTTTTTTGGTATATGTCCCTTATTGAATTTAATAAGTTCCTTATTCATAATTTATGGAGAGTTTCTATTATGGTGTTGGATATTGGCAAATAATTTTTCTGCAACTATTAGCATGAGTTTAGGATTTTTCTTTCACCTGTTTTATGAGTACATTGCTGTAATCAGTTTTCACATGTTCAACCAGCCTTCTGTCCTTGGAGTAAATCTTACTTGTTTGTAGTATATAATTCTGTTTATATATTGATATTTTCTCCCAAATTAAAAAAAATGGTGAATTAAAGTTTGTGCATGATGGAATTTGTTGTTATATATTCATAGAGGTGTATAATATATTAATGTAATTTGGCAATATCACTCTCCAGCAAACCCCTCCCCCCACCTTCCACTCCTTGATCCCTTTTCTCTACTGACCTCCCTTTGATTTTTAGGAGATTTCCCCCACCGCCACTTTTTCTTTAATTCTTTCTTTCTTCTCTAGCTTCTGCATGTGAGAGAGACATATGATCCTTAACATTTTGAGTTTGTCTTATTTCATTAAATATAAGGGTCTTCAGTTCCATTCTTTTGAATAAATATCAAGGTGTGGTATAGCTGGGTCATGTGGTGGCTCCATGCCTAGTCTACTAAGGAATCTTCATACTGATTTCCACAGTGATTGTACTATGTGCAGCCCCACCAACAGTGTAAAGGCATTTCTTTTTCTCTACATCTTCTCCTGTATTTATTATTATTTTTGTTCTTGATGACTGCTATTCTGACTGGTGTGAATAAAATCTCAATGTAGTTTTGATCTGCATTTACCAAATTGCTAACAATGTTGAACATTATTTCTTATATTTTTGGCCATTTGTATTTCTTTTTTTGAGAAGTGTCTTTAATTTATTTGCCCTTTATTAATAAGATTCTTTGGTTTTGGGTGTAAAGTTTTGGTATAAGGGTTTTTTTTTTTTAGTGTAAAATCTTTAAATAATCTAGATATTATTTATCAGAAGAGAAGCTAGCAAAGGTTTTCACCCATTCTTTAGGTTCTCTTTTCACATTCCTAATTGTTTTCTTTGCTGGGCAGAAGCCTTTTAATTTGATGCCATGCTATTTATTAATTCTTGGCATTATTTCCTGAGCTTTTGGTGTCCTATTGAGAAAGTCATTGACTGTGTCTATAAGCTGTAGTGTGGACTCTGTTTCCTTCTAGGAGTTGCATAGTTTCTTGTACCCACAGCCTTTTTAACATGTGCTGTACCACTAGCTATACCCTCTACCCTGATTTTATTGAGGATTTTGCTGTTGGATTTCATTTTTGTTCTCATGAAACTGGTCTAGTTTTCCTTTGTTGTAATATCTGACTTGGGTAATAGGGTGATGCTTTCCTTAAAGGATGAGTTAGGAAGCATTCCCTCTGCTTCTGTTTCTTGGCAGACATTGTAGAAATTGGTATTTCTTTATTGAATATTTAATAGAACTCACCAGTGAAACCATCTGAATCTGATATTTTCTTTTGTGAAGATACTGTTAATTCACTGTCTTTAAAATACATGTACAGGTCTATTGAGGTTATTTCTCCTTGTATGCATTTTGGTAGGTTGCATTTTTTAAAGAATCAATCTAAATCAAATTTATAGACATATGCTGTGCATGATATTCTTATTTTTACTGTTAATGTCCATGAGATCATTAGTTTTGAGTCCTGTTTCATTTGTGATGTAATTTGTGACTCCTCTCTTCTTGTTTAGCATAGTGATAGGTTTTTCAATTTTTATTGATCTTGATGAAAAAGTTTTGGGTTTCCATTTTTTTTTTCATTCATCTGTTGATTTTCCATTTCATTGATTTCTCTTTTTAAAATTTTTATATTTTATAGTTGTAGATGAACAGAATACCTGAATTTTATTTTGTTTTATTATTTTTATATGGTGCTAAGGATTGAACCCAGTACTTCACACATGCTGGGCAAGTGCTCTGCTACTGAGTTACAGCCCCAGTCCCATTTCATTGGTTTCTGATCTTTTAATTCTATCTACTTGGTGTAGGTTTATTTTGTTCTTCTTTCTCTAGTTTCTCAAAGTAGAAGTTTAGATTTTCATTTAAGATCTTTTTAAGTTGATGCATTTATTGTTCTAAATGGTCAATATCCTTGCTTTCATGGCACCTCTCCAGTTTTGATAAGTTGTATTTTTATTTTTATTCAACTCTAAGTATTTTTAATTTCTCTTGAAACTGCTTTTTTGACATGTTATTTATGTACAATTTCCAAATAGTTTGGATTTTTTCCAGTGAATGTTTTTGTTTATCATTTCAAGTTTAATCCCATTTTGGTTTGAGATTATGCTTTGTGTGTTTTCTATTCTTTTAAGTGGCCTCTTTTTCTTTCTTAGGTGATGCTGGGTAACAAACCCAAGGACCTTATGCTTGCTAGCCAAGTGCTCTACCATTGAACCATAACACAGGCCCTAGTGCATGGTCTTTCTTGGTAAATATTTCATATACACTTCTGAAGAATGTGTATTTTACTCTTGATGGATTAAGTGGTCTGTAAAACTTATTTCTCTAATTATAGGTTTCATTGTAAAATTCCAATTTGGTTCTTTTTTATAATTGCTCCTTTGCTGAGAACATCTGTTTTCACTTAAGAGCGTCTGTTCTTACTTCTTGAAATATTGTCATAATATCTTCTTTAAAATCTGTTTTGGATAGTTCCAACACATGAGTCATTTGATGACCTCTCCCTCCTCTGGTCAAAGATAACTGACTTAGGACTTTGGTGTGTGTGTACCATTGGCAGTTGTACTTCATTAAACCATTGTACTCCCAGGCTGGGATATAGGAGAGTCAGAAAAAAATTCCAAATGGATGTCACCACCAGATTTCCCATCTGATTCTAAGATACTTAAGTCTGCTCTGTTTGTCCACCTTCAGAGCTTCTTATAGAGTTGCTTTGCGTGTTTCAGTCCAGGCATCTAGTTGTAGTTCTGGGTAGAGAAATGATGAAGTGTGCTTATTACATCTTTTCCAGAAGTCCAAATCTGTGCTTTCTGGTAAAACAGGTTATGCAATCCTTTTTGTAAGTTACTATTTTTTTCATAAGAAATAGCAATTCTTTTTATTTTAAATTATTTATCTTTTAATATTTTATAGACTTTATTTTGATTCATTGTACACAAGTGGGTATATCATTTTGTTTCTATGGTTGTACATGATGTAGATTACTACCATTCATATAATCATACATGTACATAGGGTAACGATATCTGTCTTATTCAACTATTTTTTATATCCCCCTCACTGTCATAATCTAAAGTTCATATAAAGTTTCTCCATTTGTCTCTCACTCACCCCCTATGACCACCATCGTCTGGGTCTTAAGTCCCCTTGCTCTTCTTGACCAGTGGCAAGGGAAGGGGACACTCCCCAATAAGGTCAGAACAGGATAGGTAGGGCCGACTGACTGCCCACTCCCAGCCCTCTGGGCAGAGGACAAACAGATGCATCAGGGAGATCAGTCACAGCAGGAACTCGTTTATTGAGGAAATCACACAGCTTTTATGTAGGGTGGTGGCTAGGTGTGAACCAATCAGCTTAAAGGACAGCAAGGCATGTGTGTTCATGCAGGTGAGTCCCATAGGACTATATAGTAAGCACGAACTGATTATGTTCGTGGAACTGTTGTTGACCAATCCCTGACATTGGTCCAATTTATCATAATTAACCTTTGAAACCACCTTTGAGCCTTGATCTTGCTCACTTGCCAGGGAGTAAGGAGTCAGCCTGAGTTTGTTAATGTGTCATTAGTCCCAACACACTGTTATACATCAATTTCCACTTACCAGGGGAAACATTTGACCTTTGGTTATTGGGATTGGCTTATTTCACTTAGCATGATATTCTCCAATTCTATCCATTTATTTGCAAATGCCATAATATATTATTCTTTATGACTGAATCATATTCCATTCTATATATATACCACAGTTTCTTTATCCATTCATCTGTTGAAGGGCATCTAGCTTGGTTCCACAATCTAGGTATTGTGAATTGAGCTGGTATAAACATTGATGTGGCTTTGTTACTGTAGTATGCTGATTTTAATTCCTTTGGGAATAAACTGAGGAGTGAGATAACTGGGTCAAAAGTGGGGTCCATTCCACATTTTCTGAGAATTCTCCACACTGCTTTCCATAGTGGCTGCACCAATTTGAAACTTCATCAGCAATGTAAAAGTGTCTTTTTCCCCACATCCACACATACCTCTATTATTATTTGTGTTCATTCTAATTGGAGGAAAATGAATTCTTAGAGTTGTTTTAATTTGCATTTCTCTAATGACTAGAGATGTTGAACACTTTTTCATATATTTATTAATCACCTGTAAGTCTTCTTCTGTAAAGTGTCTGCTGAGTTACTTGGCACATTTATTGATTGGTTTCTTTGTATTTCTGGGGTAAAGTTTTATAAGTACTTAATAAATTTTGGAGATAAGTTTTCTTTCTTTTTTTTAACAACCAATTAGCATAAATCTAATAGATTTTAAGGTATTTTAAACAAATCCTAAAGATGATGAAATTATAATTTAAAAGTCAATTTCTTTTATTTATTGTAAACAAATGGGATACATGTTGTTTCTCTGTTTGTACATGGAGTCAAGGCATACCATTTGTGTAATCATAAATTTACAGAGGGTAAGGTTATTTGATTCATTCTGTTATTTCTTTTCCCTTCCCCACTCCCACCCCTCTTTTTCCTCTATACAGTCCGTCCTTCCTCCATTCTTACCATGTTCCTTATCCCTAACCCTAAACATAATCCTACACCTAACGCTAACCTCTCCCATCCCCCATTATATGTCCTCACCCACTTATCAGCGAGATCATTTGTCCTTTAGTTTTTTGAGATTGGTTTATCTCACTTAGCAATATATTCTCCAATTTCATCCATTTGTCTGCAAATGCTATAATTTTATCATTCTTCATGGCAGAGTAGTATTCCATTGTAAATATAAGCCACAGTTTCTTTATCCATTCATCAACTGAAGAACATCTAGGTTGGTCCCACAATCTAGCTATGGTGAATTGAGCAGCAATGAACATTGATATGCCTGTATCTCTGTAGTACTCTGATTTTAAGTCCTTTGGGTATAGGCCGAGGAGTGGGATAGCTGGGTCAAATGGTGGTTCCCTTCCAAGTTTTCTGAGGAATCTCCATACTGCTTTCCAGAGTGGATGCACTAATTTGAAACCCCACCAGCAATGTATGAGTGTACCTTTTTCCCAACATCATCGCCAACAACTATTGTTGCTTGTGTTCTTGATAATCACCATTCTAATTGGGGAGAGATGGAATCTTAGGGTAGCTGTGATTTGAATTTCTCTTATTACTAGAGATGTTGAACATTTTTTCATATATCTGTTGATTGCATGTACATCTTCTTCTGTAAAGTGTCTGTTCATTTCCTTAGCCCATTTGTTGATTGGATTATTTGTATTCTTGGTGTAGAGTTTTTTGAGTTCTTTATAGATTCTGGAGATTAGCGCTTTATCTTAAGTATGAGTGGCAAAGATATTTTCCCACTCTGTAGGCTCTCTCTTCACATTACTGATAGTTTCCTTTGCTGAGAGAAAGCTTTTTAGTTTGAATCTATACCAGTTGTTGATTCTTGCTTTTATTTTTTGTGCTATGGGGTCCTGTTAAGGAAGTCCAATCCTAAGCCAACAAGTTGAAGATTTGGACCTATTTTTCTTCTGTAAGATGCAGGGTCTCTGGTCTGATTTCAAGGTCCTTGATCCATTTTGAGTTGAGCTTTGTGCAGGGTGAGAGATAGGGGTATAATTTCATTCTGTTGCATATGGTTTTCCAGTTTTCCCAGCACCATTTGTTGAAGAGGCTATCTTTTCTCCATTGCATATTCGTGGACCATTTGTCTACTATGAGAAAATTGTATTTATTTGGGTTTGTGTCCATGTCCTCTATTCTGTCCATTAATCTACCTGTCTATTTTGGTACCAATACCATGCCGTTTTTGTTACTATTGCTTTGTAATACAGTTGAAGATCTGGTATTGCGGTACCCCTTGCTTTGCTCTTTCTACTGAGGATTGCTTTAGCTATTCTGGTGTGTTATTCTTTCAGATGAATTTCATAATTGCTTGCTCTATTTCTGCAAGGTACATCATTGGGATTTTAATTGGAATTGCATTGAATCTGTATAGCACTTTTGGTAGTATGGCTATTTTGACAATATCAATTCTGCTTATCCACGAACATGGGAGACCTTTCCATGTTCTAAGGTTTTCTTTAATTTCTTTCTTCGATGTTCTGTAGTTCTCATTGTAGAGGTCTTTCACCTCTTTTGTGAGATTTATTCCCACGTATTTTATTTTATTTGATGCTATTGTGAATGGGGTAGTTTTCCTAATTTATCTTTCTGAAGAGTCATCACTTATGTGTAAAAATGCATTGGATTTATGAGCATTCATCTTGTAACCTGCTATTTTACTGAATTCACTTATGAGTTCTAAAAGTTTTCTGGAGGAAATTCCAGTTTTCTCTAAATATATAATCATGTCTTCAGCAAACAACGATAGTTTGTGTTCTTCTTTTCCAACTCGTATCCCTTTAATTTCTTTGGTTTGTCTAATTGCTCTGGCTAGAGTCTCAAGGATGATGTTGAATAGAAGTGGTGAAAGAGGGCATCCCTACCTTGTTCCAGTTTTTAGGGTGAATGCTTTTAGTTTTTCACCATTTAGAATGATATTGGCCATGGTCTTAGTGTAGATGGCCTTTACAATGTTAAGGAATGTTCCCACTACCCCAATTTTTTCTAGTGTTTTGAGCATGAAGTGGTGCTGTATTTTATCGAATGGTTTTTCTGCATCTATTGAAATAATCATGTGATTCTTGACTTAAATCTGTTTATATGGTGAATGATATTTATTGATTTCCAGATGTTGATCCAACCTTGCATCCCTTGGATAAAACCCACTTCATCGTGGTGCGCTATATTTTTAATATATTTTTGTATGTGTTTTGAGAATTTTTGCATCGATGTTCAATAATGATATTGGTCTTAAATTTTCTTTCCTTGATGTGTCTCTGTCTTGTTTAGGTATCAGGGTGATATTGGCTTCATAGAATGAGTTTGGGAGGGTTCCCTCCTCTTCTATTTCATGGAATACTTTGAGGAGTATTGAAATGAGCTGTTGTTTAAAGGTGTTGTAGAACTCAGCTGAGAACCCATCTAGTCCCAGATTTTTTTTTGTTGATAAACTTTTGATGACCTCTTCTATTTCATTGCTTGAAATTGATTTATTTAAATTGTGTATGTCCTCTTTGTTCAGTTTAGTTAATTCATATGTCTCTAGAAACTTACTGATGTCTTCGAAGTTTTCTTTTTTGTTGGAGTATAATTTTCAAAATAGCTTCTAATTATATTTTGTATTTCACTCATGTCTGTTGTGATATTTCCCTTTTCATTCCAAATTTTAGTAATTTGAGTTTTCTCCCTCTTTCTCTTTGTTAGTGTTGCTAAGGGTTTATCAATTTTGTTTATTTTTTCAAAGAATCAACTATTTATTTTGTTAATTTTTCTGATTGTTTCTTTTGTTTCAATTTCATTGATTTTAGCTTCATGTATCTGTGATTTTTGCTTGATAATTTAGTCTGTGAGAAAATAATTGAATCATTTTGTAAAATATAATTTGTGGATTGAATAATTCATAGTTATTCTTGGATTCACCATAATTAAAGGAACAATTTTTTTTTTTTATATTTTCCTCATATCATTACAAGCTCCATTGAAATATTAAGGGTTAAATATTTTCAAGTATATTTTACTGTTTTCCTCCTGAACTTCTAAAGGAAGACATGATTTCAGCTTCAGTAATTTATAGAAAATAAATGTTCATGTATTTTTCATGTGAACATTTGCACTGTGAAGTAGTACCAAAATGTATAACTAACTTGAGGAACACAATATTTACTGAGAATAACATGGATGTACAACCAGTTTTGTTCCTGGAAGACATTTTTACAAACTATCTAGAAAGTACTTTATGTGATTATTGTTTAAACTTTTTCATTTTTTTATGCTTGTTTTACCAGACCTTTACGGAAAATTTGGATAATTTTAGAGTGATAATCAATTGTATATTTGTTCAGTATGGTTCAATCATTTAAAGTTTTATTTATTCAATTAGGGTAATTTTATTCTTAAACAATTATAGATTTATATGAAGTTCTTTTGAGAAAAAGAGAAACATCATCTGCTCACTTTATATAGAACTCCCTCCCAGGGTTTACACTGTGACATTAAAGATGATATAGCTCAGGTTTAGACCATTTCCCACTTCAAATGCTCCTCATGCTGACCTCTGAGCCACACCTATTTTCTCCTGCTGCCCTCCCCACTACCCATGGACACCATCAAGCCTTTTCTATTTTTATGAATTTATTCTTTGAAGAATGTTTTACCAACAAATATACTATGGAACATTTACTGATTTAAAAAATATTGTAATTCTTTGGTGATTCATTCAGTTTGTTTTGTATATAATAAGGACTATACATCTATAAGCATCCCACCTGAAAGCACCCAGAAACCACTCCTGATATGGGAACTCACACAAGAGATTTTATTAAGTGGACAGGCAGAGTGCCTGACCATAAGGGTGAGAGAGAGAATGGTGGGGGAACCATTCTTAAGTAGTGAAATTTCATGGGCTAATAAGAGTCTGACCAATGACTAATGAGAAAGTTTGAGGGCTAACAATCTGAAAAATAAATGACTAGGAAGTTCTCAGGCTAACAATCTAGGTTGTCAAATGGTGTGGAGAGGAAGAATAATGGTGGCAGCAAAATGGCAGATCTGATGCCAATATTCATCACTTTTTGTTTTTATAGATAGCAGGGGTGGGATAATGGTCTTTCTTCTGTAGTTTCTTCCTGCTGGTGAGGGGTGAAGAGTTTATTCCTGTAAAAAGGAAATTAGGGAGGGTTTAAGGTGGGAGCAGAGCTTTTAGAGTCAGAGGTGTCAGTAGTAAATTGCAGGTATCAGTTTTGTTTGTCAAGGGCTGGTAGTCTTGAAGGAGAATTGGTTGATTTATTGGTTGGTGAACTTGAGTGTATGGTCTTGTAGGAAATTCAGTAGGTAATTTAGTAGGCTTAGTCCTGTTTAGAAAGATCTGTAGGCCTTAAAGTGACCAAAAATTTCTGACTCTAGCAGTTTCTCTTGATAGTTATCAGGCACTCCTGCCTACCTAATAATCTCTTTTGACATCTTCAGTCTTATCTATTTTTTGGGTTAGCACAAATATACATCTTAATTTACATTTGACTTTTGTTTCTTCTTTTAAATGCCCAGGAATGGTTATGTTTTGGTTTTAACTGTTTTGCTAGGTGTTAAAGATCAAGCTGGTCAAACAGACCTTGTTCCTATCTGCTGTTAAGTGTCAACTGAGTTTCCACAGGGGACAGTCAAGGAGAACTTGAGTGTAGCTTATTAAATTCTTTAGTTCCATTTGCTAGGTAGGATATCCTTGATAATGTGGCTTCCTTTGGAAGCATCAGGAATCTCTCCCTTTTTCAATGATCCTCCTCTTTGCAGCAGGTGAACTGGTTGGCTTTTCATCCTTTAGTGGTCTCATTAGTCTCCCTTATTGGGAGGTCATGTGGCCCAGAGTTATAAAGCTCTTTACAGAAGTTCTCTCCTGCCCTGGATTCAGGCTGACTCAGAGAGCAAAAGTCAAATATTGGTTTTCTTGGCACCTGTATTTTAGTGTAAATCTCTAAGGTTGATCTTAAGTATTGAGTAAGCCAGTCTCACCAGTCATAAAGTAAATGTACTGGGCTTTAACTTTGATGTTTAAGACTTTACAGCCATTTACCCCCTTTTACTTAATTGGGGTCTATATTATCTGTCCTCTACATGATGGCTTATTATTTGTAATTTAGGTTCTTTGTTCTTGAAGCTGTATTTCTTGAAAACATTAATCAGGCAGCAATTATAGAGTTTAAAGAAAAAAAAATGAAATTAACAACAGTAAAAACATATTTAGTTTGTGTAATAGGTGTCTTGAATTTTGGTGAGCTATGTATTATATTTCCTGTTTGAGATTACAGTAATTGTACAATAAAAACCAATCTTTTGAATATAACTTTAAATGAGCTGAAGACTGGGTTATTTTGGAGCCACTCTGATACATAGTTAGGTGAGCGGCAGAACCTTATCTCAGGTAAGGTGAGTCTTTTTACAAATCTTAGTTAAAGTGTCCTAGTTCTGAAGCTGATCTTTGCCTCCTCTTTAAACATCATTTTACAAAGATTACATCTGTTGTTTCCAGAGGCTACAGGAGTGTAAATTAACATGATATGACATTACATCCAAAACATAAATGAAGGAGAAGCTTAGAGAGCTTTTAACTTTCCTTTTGTGTGGCAAAATACTTTTTCATTTTTATGCTTCACAATGTTAACTTTTAAATAAATCAGGCTCTCACTAACTTTTACATTTAATACATTTACATTTAATTTTTTATCTCAGTGTAAAAAGTAACATAAATTTTCTCTATACCCTATTGATAACAGGTCCTGTTATAGAACATTAAATGATATAAATAAATTACCAGTAAAATTTACTATTCTTATAAGTTTAAAATTACCATTATAGACAAGTTTGGTTTAGAAAACAGCAGCTTGATAAATTTCCTGCTTTAAAAACGTGCATACCTGGAAGATATGAACACATTTAATATACAAAGACGAGTGGCCATTACACAATTACCTTGACATTTCTATGTTAACCAAGTTTGGCTTTAAAGAAAAATTCAGACTCTGTAACATAGTACAATACTCCAACTGTTGTTGTTTAACCATCATTGTATAAACCCTAAATTTTAAGACTAATTGTTCTAAAGAATAAAACTTAACAGACACAATGTTAAGAGTAAATTAGTATTTTCAAGAAATCCTTTATATTTTAACATGTAGATTTAACATAGGTTTATATTAACCCATTAATATTTGATCTTAGGGATAAAACCTAAATAAATTTAATTGATCATCTCACATACATATAAACTACTTACTTACACACAAACTTGTTGAAATTTGCCCTTTGCTTACACACAGGTTTTCTTAGCACATACTTAGACCCTCATGTATTTCATCACACAGAGACTTGCTTACCCAGAAATATTTTTTCCTTCTACTAAATATATTTCCATACTTAAAACCTCTTACTTTCTTTCCTATCTGTTGACCCCTTTTCATTCATATTTTGAAACAATTCATGAAATTTTTGAATGTAGATAAACTACTCCATTTTAATAAGATATTTTTTTTATTTATAGTCCTCTAATTGAAACACAATTGAACATTTGGATCCCCTTTGTATATAGAATTTTACCTGTTAGGTCTTAACTCTTCATAACCTTGTTTTCAGTAATGATACAAAACAATTATAAACCCTTTTTATTTGCCAGGTTAACCCATGGAATTTAAAGAGTTAAGAGTACTCAATGTTATTTAAGTTAGCATTTTAATTGTGTAAATTAATCAAATGTCTCTAACAAACACATTGGAGTAATCTCATATATGTCAAATCTACTTATTTTATTGTAACAACCAAATATCAGACAAGTATATTGAACAGTATTTGCCATCTATTTTCTGTTGAAGGAAAGTCATAGAAATAATGGATTAGACATTTTATAAACATCAACTTTTTATTAGTTTGTTCACCTAGAGAGATTTGAGCTAATTTTAAACACATTTTACTTTCATTTGTTTACCCAATTTAAATTAAGCCTTTTAAAATAAAGTGAATTAAAGGTATTTGAATCCTCTTTCTAAATTTTAATTTCATGAGTGCTCAATATTTGTGTCAATTTTGATATCATGTGCATGATATTTTGATGCACATATATAGACAGATAACACAATATCAGACATGATATACACATAACAAAATAAAAGGCATTGTAGTTTTTTGTAGGTGAAACTCCATTGCAATATTATAGATGTTTTAAAAACAAACTTTATGTTAGGGGCAATTTTGGTTCGTCGATAACTCCCCCCAAAAAATGCTCTGCAGATACAGATCCCACACGAGGAAATCTTTATTTTATGCGGACAAATTGTGCCCACTCAGGGTAAAGGGGAAAAGGGAAAGAAGAAATGGCGCAGGGTTTCTTCTCAGATATTGGAATTTCACGGGCTGGGAGAAACCAATTGCGGAGGAGAATTATTACAGACTGACTGATGGACCAATGACAGAACGTAATGTGGGAGGCAGGAAGGTTACGGCAACGTAAGCCGGAAATTCCTGTAACGGGAGAGGCGGGCGTAACGGCAGATTGACAGGTGGTAGGTTGCGAGGCTGGGTTCCTGTAACGGGAGAGAGGGGCGTAATACAGATTGACAGGTGGTTCCTCTAGTGGGAGAGAAAGGTGGTTTTATACCTAACACTTTAGAGTTGAATAAAAAATAGAACTGATCAGAAAAACATTAACCTAGTTATGTAAGATCAAAATTGTGAGCTCAAAAAATATACCACTTAAGAAAAAAGAAAAATCCTAGAAGAAAAACTGTTAATAGTCATTAACTATAGTATGAGAGAGTGAGAACAAGACAGGCAGAAGGGGGAAGAGAGGAAGAGAGGGGGAGAGAGAGGGAGATGGAGAAAAAGAGAGAGAGAGTCTTATTACCATTTTCCTGTCTTTCAGTCCAGAAGTTTAAAATGGACTCTTTTATTTTTTTCTTCAGTCTCAGGTTGGTCCCTCACTGATCCTAGTAGCTCACATTCCATTGCAAGGGAAATTACTGCCTATGAATTTTTAACCCTTGTTAAGTTCTTAGCCTGGGTTTGGTTGTACACGTGAGGGCTATTGCCAAAGCCTTGAGGGAACATTTTCTAGGTTAATTGAGATCCACATCTGGTAACTTAAAGGTAAACAGAAATTGTGATTGAGAGTCTAGAGTGTACAGAAAAAGGCATCTTTTAAATCTAACATTATAAGTCTAGGTAAGATACTAAAGTTTTTAATGAAGTTTATAGAGTTTGGAGGTGAAGGGGCCTAGCCACTTCTCTATATGGGAAAGATCAGAGAGGGGAAAAGGAATATGGACTCTGAACTCTCCCTCCACACCAGCAAACTCCCATAGGAATATTAGAACATGTGCTTGAGACCTCATGGCAGGAAGACAGGGTTGCCATGACAGAAATCAAAACAGAGCAGGGCAAAGGAGACAGAGGAGCAAGGTTCAGTGGGGCCTCTGCTGCAGGAAACCAGTATAGGGGTAGATCATTATCTGGGTCAAATCAGAGAAGGAGAAGGGATTAGTAGGAGAGAAGAAGCCAAAATAAGGTGTTCAGATTTGCAGGAAGAGCAAAGACTCACAGAAGTAGTATGCCATTAATGACCATTTTGAAAGATTATCTGAAGGATACTGTGGCCAAATATTATTACACAACTGAATAAGTTTTGGTGGCTGTAGGCAAGGCAAATAGGTTTAAGATCATCTGTAGACACTCCAGCAGTGAATCTACTGGAATGGAGAACCCAGATCCCATGGTGGAGACTGATAAATAGCCAAGTCAGTATCTCAGGCACCCCAAGGTCACAGACTAGTTGACTGGAGACAAGAAGGCAACACATGATGGGAGTTGCCACCCCATCAGTGTTTGGCAGGCAATGGGCAAGGAGGTTAAGGACCTGGTGGCAGAAATTTTGAGAGAAAAACTAAAGAGGAGCCTCAACACAGAGAAAGAATCTCTACCATAAACATCGGGGATCCACCCATCAGATAAGTTCAACTAAAGGGACCAACCGTAATTGTAAAAGTCGTGGCTGGGGGAGCCCCCACTCCTCAACTACCTCAAGGACACTGGATGACCAATTGTCATGTCTCACTTCAGCAGAGGAGTGCTTAAATTGACCTATTGGAAACTTAACAATCTGAAGCTGGTTGTGGATATGCAACCAAGTGTCAGGGCAAATGGAATGTGAGACCAGCATTAAAGGGTGTGGGGCTACAGATTGGATTCCACTCACCTAAGTGGCAGTAGAAGAGCCTATCCAAATCATGGCACAAAGTAAAGCACCCAGAAACAATTCCTGATATGGAAACACACACAAGCAGACAGGTATTAAGCAGACAGGTAGTGTCTGCACACAAGGATGTGAGAGAGAGAATGGCGGAGGAGCTATTGTTAGGAAGTAGAATTTTGTGGGTTAATAACAATCTTACCAATGATTGATTAGGAAGTTTGTGGGCTAACAATCTAGGTTGTAAAATAGTGGGGTGGAGCAGAAAAATAATAATAATGGGGGCAGTAAAGTGGCAGATCTGATGACAATACCATCTATAAACAACTGAATACAACTCAGCAGGAAAAAGGAGGACAAAAACACAGACCATATAATCCTCACAAGTGGGAGAGAAAACAGGAAACTGAAGGACACAACTGTTATAATTTTCTTAGATGAGGGGTCAACAAACATGTTTCCCAAAGAACCAGAGAGCAAGGAGTTAGGTTTTGCAGGCTCCATGATCTCTTCCACAACTGCTCATCTCTGCCCATAGAACTGGAGAAGAATCTCAGACAAGATGTAAACCACTCAGTAATGTACTCCTATAAAATTTTTACTGGAGAAGCACAAAACAGGCAGAGGGTGGGGACACTGGTAGATTTGCCTCTTGGGCAGTAATTTGAGTAGAGTAGCAGTAGTAGTAACAAAAGAAGTAGAAAAGTAGTAGTAATTGTGATTTGCACATGCTGTTCAGAACAAAACCCCATTCTTGTAGGAAAGCAGAGGGAACATGATATGAATGGGCCATGAGCAATGCATGGCTCAGAACTGAGGCAGATGCAAAATTTAAAATGAGGTCTGGGAGACTCTAAACTTGATTTCATCTTTGCCTTTATTGTCCCTAAAATTTTCAACTCATTATCCAGGAAATTGACAAGTGGAAGATTGTTGACCTCTCATCTACTCAGAAATACTGAGATTCTGCAGAAGGAGACCAAGTCATGAAAGGCTAAGAGGTTTTCTAAAAATCAATTGTTGAAAGCAAAATGAAATCTATCTCTTGGTTCCTGTGCACCACTACTATACATGCTTTCAGTAATAAGAGCAGCAAATTTAGTATATGCAGAGCACTTATGAAGTGCTTTCAACCTCTCATTTATTCTTCATAACAGCCCTATTATAGAGACAAAACTGACTTCTCTGATCTACATGTAAGAAATGAAGCCCAAAACAATAACTGATTTGCCAAAGATCACACAAACAAGAGGAGGTAGAGCTGAGATATGAACCCTGGTTTATTGTCTGAGTACATGTTCTGTCCCATAATAATGTACTGACTATGGCTTCCTGTTTACTTCACTGCACTTTAGGGCTTGAGAGTTGCAATACATCCCTAAGAAGTGCGCAGTAGTCTCTGCAATTTTGAAATTGCGATATGCTGAGCTTGGAGTGCACAGCATCATATAGGAATTAAGCAGTGACTATGCTGTCATCATAATAATCATGTATGGTCTTAAAGTAAGTTCTTAATACATTGCATGCTCCCAATAACAGCTATAAATAGTTTCTACAGGAGTTCCCTTTTAGGAACCATCTAGTCTTTGGGAAAAAAATGTTTTCTAATAGTGTTAGCAGCTCTCATGTTTCTCCTCCCATTCCCATTCTTTAAGCTCTTTTCTTTTATTATTGTATACAAATGGGATACATGTTGTTTCTCTATTTGTACATGGAGTCAAGGCATAAAATTTGTGTAATCATACGTTTACATAGGGCAATGATGTTTGATTCATTATTTTCTTTTCCCTTCCCCTCCACCCCTACCACCACTCTTTTCCCTCTATACAGTCCTTCTTTCCTTCATTGTTACCACACTCCTTAACCCTAACTGTAAACTTAACCCTAAACCTAATGCTAACCCCTCCCACCACCCATTATATGTCCTCATCCACTTATCAGCGACATCATTCGTCCTTTAGTTTTTTGAGATTGGCTTATCTCACTTAGCATGATATTCTCCAGTTTCATCCATTTGCCTGCAAATGCCATAATTTTATCATTCTTCATTGTGGAGTAATATTCCACTGTATATATATGCCACAGTTTCTTTATCCATTCATCAACTGAAGGGCATCTAGGTTGGTTCCAAAGTCTGGCTATGGTGAATTGAGCAGCAATGAACATTGATGTGGCTGTATCTCTGTAGTATGCTGATTTTAAGTCATTTGGATATAGGCCAAGGAGTGGGATAGCTGGGTCAAATGGTGGTTCCATTCCAAGCTTTCTGAGGAATCTCCATACTGCTTTCCAGAGTGGAGGCACTAATTTGCAACCCCACCAGCAATGTATGAGTGTTCCTTTTTCACCACATCCTCAGAACACCTATTGTTGCTTGTGTTCTTGATAATTGCCATTCTAATTGGGGTGAGATGAAATCTTAGGGTAGTTTTGATTTGCATTTCCCTTATTACTAGAGATGTTGAACATTTTTTCATAAATCTGTTGATTGCTTGTACGTCTTCTTCTGTGAAGTGTCTACTCATTTCCTTAGCCCATTTGTCGATTGGATTATTTGTTTTCTTGGTGTAGAGTTTTTTGAGTTCTTTATAGATTCTGGAAATTAGCACTCTATCTGAAGTTTGAGTGGCAAAGATATTCTCCCACTCTATAGGCTCTCTCTTCACATTGCTGATAGTTTCCTTTGCTGAGAGAAAGCGTTTTAGTTTGAATCTATCCCAGTTGTTGATTCTTGCTTCTATTTGTGGTGCTATGGGAGTCCTGTTAAGGAAGTCTGATCCTAAGCCAACAAGTTGAAGATTTGGACCTATTTTTTCTTTTCCAAGATGCAGGGACTCTGGTCTGATTCCAAGGTCCTTGATCCATTTTGAGTTGAGTTTTGTGTAGGGTGAGAGAAAGGGGTTTAATTTCATTGTGTTGCATATGGTTTTCCAGTTTTCCGAGCACCATTTGTTGAAGAGGTTATCTTTTCTCCATTGCATATTCGAGGACCATTTGTTTACTATGAGAAAATTGTATTTATTTGGGTTTGTGTCCATGTCCTCTATTCTGTACCATTAACCTACCTGTCTATTTTGGTACCAATACCATGTCGTTTTTGTTACTATTGCTTTGTAGTAGAATTGAAGATCTGGTATTGCGATACCCCCTGCTTCGCTCTTGCTACTTAGGATTGCTTTAGCTATTCTAGGTTTTTTATACTTCCAGATGAATTTCATAATTGCTTGCTCTATTTCTGCAAGGTACATCATTGGGATTTTAATTGGAATTGCATTGAATCTGTATAGCACTTTTGGTAGTATGGCCATTTTGACAATATTAATTCTGCCTATCCAAGAACATGGGAGATCTTTCCATCTTCTAAGGTTTTCTTGAATTTCTTTCTTTAGTGTTCTGTAGTTCTCATTGTAGAGGTCTTTCACCTCTTTTGTGAGATTGATTCCCAAGCATTTTATTTTTTTTCAAAGCTATTGTGAATGGGGTAGGTTTCCTAATTTCTCTTTCTGAGGATTCATCGCTTATGTATAAAAATGCCTTAGATTTATGTGCATTGATCTTATATCCCAGTACTTTACTGAATTCACTTATGAGATCTAAAAGTTTTCTGGTGGAATTTCCTGGTTCCTCTAAGTATACAATCATATCATCAGCAAATAGAGATAGTTTGAGTTCTTATTTTCCTATTCATATCCCTTTAATTTCTTTGGTCTGTCTAATTGCTCTGGCTAGAGTTTCAAGGACGATAATGAAAAGATGTGGTGAAAGAGGGCATCCCTGCATTGTTCCAGTTTTTAGGGGCAATGCTTTCAGTTTTTCACCATTTAGAATGATATTAGCCATGGGCTTAGCATAGATGACCTTTACAATGTTAAGGAATGTTCCCACTATCCCTCTTTTCTCTAGTGTTTTGAGCATGAAGGGGTGCTGTATTTTATCAATTGCTTTCTCTGCATCTATTGAAATAATCGTGTGATTCTTGACTTTAAGTCTATTGATATGGTGAATTACATTTATTGATTTCCTGATGTTGAACCAACCTTGCATCCCTGGGATGAAACCCACTTGATCATGGTGCACTATCCTTTTAATATGTTTTTGTATGCGATATGCTAAAATTTTGTTGAGAATATTTGCATCGATGTTCATTAAGGATATTGGTGTGAAATTTTCTTTCCTCGATATGTTTCTGTCTGGTTTAGGTATCAGGGTAATGTTGGCTTCATAGAATGAGTTTGGGAGGGTTCCCTCCTCTTCTATTTTATGGAATTCTTTGAGAAGTATTGGAATGAGCTCCTCTTTAAAGGTTTTGTAGAAGTCGACTGAGAACCCTTCTGGTCCTGGACTTTTCTTTGCTGGTAGGCTTTTGATGACTTCTTCTATTTCATTACTTGAAATTGGTCTATTAAAATTGTGTATGTCCTCCTCTTTCAGTTTAGGCAATTCATATGTCTCTAGAAACCTGTTGATGTCTTCGAAATTTTCTAGTTTGTTGGAGTATAGATTTTTAAAATAGCTTCTAATTATGTTTTGTATTTCAGTCGTGTCTGTTGTGATATTTCCTTGTTCATTCCGAATTTTAGTGATTTGGGTTTTCTCTCCTATTCTCTTTGTTAGTGTGGCTAAAGGTTTATCAATTTTGTTTATTTTTTCGAAGAACCAAATATTTATTTTATCAATTTTTTGTATTGTTTCTTTTGTTTCAATTTCATTGATTTCAGCTCTGAGTTTAACTATTTCCTATCTTCTACTACTTTTGGTGTTGGTCTATTCTTCTTTTTCTAGGGCTTTGAGCTGTAGTGTTAGGTTGTTTATTTGTTGAGTTTTACTTCTTTTATTAAATGCGCTCCATGAAATAAATTTTCCTCTAAGTACTGCTTTCAGAGTGTCCCAGAGATTTTGATATGATGTTTCTTTGTTCTCATTTACCTCTAAGAATTTTTTAATTTCCTTCCTAATATCTTGTGTTATCCATTCATCATATAATAGCATATTGTTTAATCTCCAGGTTTTGGAGTAGTTTCTGTTTTTTACTCCTTCATTTATTTCTAACTTCAATCCATTATAATCTGATAGAATACAAGGTAGTGTCTCTATCTTCTTGTATTTGCTGACATTAGCTTTGTGGCATAATATTTGGTATATTTTAGAGAAGGATCCATGTGCTGCTGAGAAGAAAGTGTATTTGCTCTTGGTTGGATGGTATATTCTATAAATGTCTGTTAAGTCTAAATTATTGATTGTGTAATTGACATCTATGGTTTCTTTGTTCAATTTTTGTTTTGAAGATCTGTTCAGTGGTGAGAGAGGCGTGTTAAAATCACCTAGCATTATTGTGTTATGGTCTATTTGGTTTCTAAAATTGAGAAGGATTTGTTTAACATACATGGATGAGCCACTGTTTGGGGCATAGATGTTTATGATTGTTATATCTTGCTGATTTATGCTTCCCTTAAGCAGTATGAAATGTCCTTTTTATCCTTTCTAACATTGGCTTGAAGTCTACATTATCTGAAATGAGGATGGATACTCCACCTTTTTTACTGAGTCCATGGGCATGGTATGTTTTTCCCCATCCTTTCCCCTTTAGTCTATGGGTATCTCTTTCTATGAGGTGAGTCTCTTGCAGGCAACATATTGTTGGATCTTTCTTTTTAATCCAATGTGCCATCTATGTCTTTTGATTGATGAATTCAGGCCATTAACATTCAGGTTTATTATTGAGATATGATTTGTATTCCCGGTCATTTGGTTCATATTTAAAATTTTATTTATTTATTTATTTGTTTTTTGACACATCTTGGTTCCTCCTTTATTTGACAGTTCCTTTAGGATAATTCCTCCCTTTGCTGATTTGATTCTTTGTTTTTTAATTCTTCCTCATGAAATATTTTGCTAAGAATGTTCTGTAATGCTGGCTTTCTTTTTGTAAATTCTTTTAGCTTTTGTTTATCATGGAATGATTTTATTTCATTGTTAAATTTGAAGGTAAGTTTTGCTGGGTGTAAGATTCTTGGTTGGCATCCATTTTCTTTCAGAGCTTGAAAAATATTGTTCCAGGCCCTTCTAGCTTTTAAGGTCTGGATTGAAAAATCTGCTGATATCCGTATTGGTTTCCCCCTGAATGTAATTTGGTTCTTTTCTCTCACAGCCTTTAAAATTCTGTCTCTATTTTGTATGTTAGGTATTTTCATTATAATGTGCCTTGGTGTGGATCTGCTGTAATTTTGTGTATTTGGATTCGTATAAGCCTCTTGGACTTGATTTTCCATTTCATTCTTCAGATTTGGGAGATTTTCTGATATTATTTTATTGAATAGATTGTTCATTCCTTTGGTTTGTTTCTGTAAGCCTTCCTCAATCCCAATAATTCTCAAATTTTGCCTTTTCATGATATCCCATAGTTCTTGCAGATTCTGTTCATGATTTCTTACCATCTTCTCTGTTTGTTCAACTTTGTTTTTGCGATTAAATATTTTGTCTTCAATATCTCAAGTTCTGTCTTCCAGGTGGTCTATCCTACTGGTTATGCTTCCTATAGAGTTCTTAATTTGGGTTATTGTTTCCTTCATTTCAAGGAATTCTGTTTGGTTTTTATTCAATATCTCTAACTCTTTATTTAAATGATCTTTTGCTTCCTGAATTTGCTCTGTTAACTGTCGATTGGTGTGATCATTCAATGCCTGCATTTGCTCTTTCATCTCATCGTTTGCTTTCCTAATCATTTTAATTATGTACATTCTGAACTCCCTTTCTGTCATTTTTTCTGCCATGCTGTCATTGGATTTTATTGATGTAACATCTAGATTTGTCTGGGGCATTTTCTTCCCTTGTTTTTTCCTATTTTTCTGGAATCAGTGGGTCCTTAAGATATTGCAGATTTCCTCTATTGACTTATAATGTCCCTGAAGATTGCTAGTATATCCCCTCTTATCCTTCAGTAGCCTGAATTCTTGGAGGAAGTTGATAATGTGGAGCTCAACAAAGAAGCTGCCTCTCTAGGGGTGGTGATCTTCAGGTGGGGTATATTCCCTGCTAGTGGGCAGAGGTGCCTCCACTTGTTGACCAATGTTCACCCAAAGGGGAACTAGGCTGTGGGTTGAGGCAAGGACTGTTTGTGCCTGTGTCTCTAGTTTCACCGTCCCTGTGGGAAAACGTCACCTGGCAGGGAAGAATCACCTGGTGGGGATGTCTCGCTGGTCAGTTCCCCTCCTAGAGGTTCCCCTCAACCTACAACTACTGCCTGGGCTGGGCTGTCTTCCTCTGCAATGTTCCCAGGGGCCCAGACCTACCTCCTGGGCCTGGAAGCCTCACCCTTCGCAGGCTAGTCTCCTTAGTCTGCCTCTCCTCAGAGAATGTGGCTGCAGTCCTGGAAACTTTGCTCCGCCCCTAGGTGTGTCTCTGTGCGGCTGTTCCAGCAATAAGCCACCTAGCTCCTGGGAAGCTGCTCTGTACCTAATCGGCTGGCTATGCGGCCCCTCCTCTGAGCTGCCACCTGGAGCCCCGTACAATAGCTCTGAGACCCAGAGACCCGCCACACACCTCCTCCTCCGGACAGCCGCCCAGTTTCCGACGCAGTCACTAGTAATCCAAGCAGCTTACTTCGTGTCTCCTCCTCCCGCCAACCGCCTGTAGCCCTAGGCAGTCATTCCAAGTCCAAGTGACCCGCCCTGTTCCTCCTCCTCCTCCTCGGGGTAGCCCCCCAGGTGTTCAGGAGCAGTGGCTCCAAGACCAAGTGACCCACCGCGCTCCTCCTCCAGGCAGGCCACCGGTGTTCAGGAGTGGTCGCTTTTAGTCCAATCAGCTCACCATTCACCTCCTCCTCTGGCAACCTCCTGTGGCTCTGATGCAGTCACTCCTAGACCAAGCGACCCACCGCATTTCTCCTCTTCCTCCACTCAACCCCCCGGTGTTCAGAAGTGGTCGTTCTGAGTTCAAACAGCTTGCCATGTAGCTCCTCCTTTGGCAACCACCTGTAGCTCTGATGCAGTCACTCCTAGACCAAGCGACCCACTGCATTCCTCCTCCAGGCAGGCCACCAGTGTTCAGATTGGTCATTCTGAGTTCAAACAGCTCACCATTCACCTCCTCCTCTGGCAACCTCCTGTGGCTCTGATGCAGTCACTCCTAGACCAAGCGACCCACCACATTTCTCCTCTTCCTCTGGGCAACTCCCCGTGTTCAGGAGCGGTCGTTCTGAGTTCAAACAGCTCACCACACAGTTCTCCTCAGGCAGCCACCCGGAGCCCCAGTGGTTGCTCCGAGTCCAAGCGCTGTGCTGAGCTGCCTCCTCTACGATGATCCCAGTTGTCTGTGATTACAGCTCCAGTGGGGGGAGGGGCATCTCGCCGAGCAACTCTACTTCACAATGTTCCATGCATTCCAGGGCTACTGCCCCATCTGTGTTGCCTCCCCAATGGGAGAGACTCACCCAGCGGCTTTGAGTTGGTCCCAAGTCTCTCACTATCTCCTCTTTTGAATCTTGCGTCCTGGAGCAACGTGAAATGCAGCCGCCCTCTAGTCCGCCATCTTGAAAAACCCTGTTGGTAGGTGTTTGATGACCTCTTCTATTTCATTGCTTGAAATTGATTTATTTAAGTTGTGTATGCCCTCCTACTTCAGTTTAGGTAATTCATATGTCTCTAGGAATTTGTTTATGTCTTCGAGGTTTTCTGTTTTGTTGGAGTATAGATTTTCAAAATAGCTTCTAATTATGTTTTGTATTTCACTCGTGTCTGTTGTGATGTTTCCTTTTTCATTCCAAATTTTAGTAATTTGAGTTTTTCCCCTCTTTCTCTTTGTGAGTGTGGCTAAGGGTTTATCAATTTTATTTATTTTTTCACAAAAAAAAAACTATTTATTTGTTAATTTTCCAATTGTTTCTTTTGTTTCAATTTCATGGATTTCGGCTCTGATTTCAAATATTTCCTGTCTTCTACTACTTTGATATTGGTCTGCTCTTCTTTTTCTAGGGCTTTGAGCTGTAGTGTTAAGTCATTTATTTGTTGATTTCTACTTCTTTTGTTGAATGCACCCCATGAATTAAATCTTCCTCTAAGTACTGCTTTCATAGTGTCCCAGAGATTTTGATATGATGTGTCTTTGTTCTCGTTTACTTCTAAGAATTTTTTTATTTCCCTCCTGATGTCTTCTGTTATCCATTCATCATAAAATAGTGTATTATTTAATCTCCAGGTATTGGAGAAGTTTCTGTTTTTTATTCTGTCATTTATGTCTAATTTCAATCCATTATGATCTAATAGAGTACAAGGTAGTATCTCTATCTTCTTGTATTTGCTAACAGTAGCTTTGTGGCATAAAATATGGTCTATTTTAGAGAAGGATCCATGTGCTGCTGAGAAGAAATTGTATTTGTTCTTTGTTGGATGGTATATTCTATATATGTCAGTTAAGTCTAAATTGTTGATTGTGTTATAGAGATCTATGGTTTCTTTATTCAATTTTTGTTTGGAAGATTTATCTAGTGGTGAGAGTGGTATGTTAAAATCGCCTAGTATTATTGTGCTGTGGTCTATTTGATTACTGGAATTGAAAAACATTTGTTTCACGTACTTGGATGAGCCAATGTTCTGGGCGCAGATATTTATGATTGTTATGTCTTGCTCATTCATGCTTCCCTTAAGCATCATGTAAAGTCCTTCTTTATCCATTCTGACTAGTTTTGGCTTGAAGTCCACATTATCTGAAATGAGGATGGATACTCCAGCTTTTTCACTGTGTCCATGTGCATGGTGTGTTTTTCCCCGTCCTTTCACCTTTAGTCTATGGGTATCTCTTTCTATGAGATGAGTCTCTTGCAGGCAGCATAATGTTGGATTTTTCTTTTTAATCCAATCTTCCAGTCTATGTCTTTTGATTGATGAGTTCAGGCCATTAACATTCAGGGTTATTATTGTGATATGATTCATATTGCTAGTCATTTGACTCATATTTGCTTTTTGACACAATTTGGTTTCTCCTTTATTTGGCTCTTCCTTAGGCTAACACCTCCTGTTGCTGATTTGCATGATTGTTTTTCATCTCTTCTTCATGGAATATTTTGCTGAGAATGTTCTGTAATGCTGACTTTCTTTTTGTAAATTCCTTTAGCTTTTGTTTATCATGGAAGGATCTTATTTCATCGTCAAATTTGAAGGTAAGTTTTGCTGAGTATAAGATTCTTGGTTGACCTCTGTTTTCTTTCAGGGCTTGGTAAATGTTGTTCCAGGCCCTTCTAGCTTTTAGGGTCTGCTTTGAAAAATCTGCTGATATTCTTTTCGGTTTCCCTCTGAATGTAATTTGATTCTTTTCTCTCGCAGCCTTTAAAATTCTGTCTTTATTTTGTATGTTAGGTATTTTCATAATAATGTGCCTTGGTGTGGGTCTGCTGTAATTTTGTATATTTGGAGTCCTATAAGCCTCTTGTACTTGGTTTTCCATTTTATTCTTCAGATTTAGGAAATTTTCTGATATTATTTCATTGAATAGATTGTTCATTTCTTTGGTTTCTTTCTCTAAGCCTTCCTCAATCCCAATAATTCTCAAATTTGGCCTTTTCATGATATCCCATAATTCTTGTAGATTCTGTTCATGATTTCTTACCATCTTCTCTGTTTGGCCAACTTTGTTTTCAAGATTAAATATTTTGTCCTCAATGTCTGAGGTTCTGTCTTCCAGGTGTTCTATCCTATTGGTTATTCTTTCTATGGAGTTTTTAACTTGGTTTATTATTTCCTTCATTTCAAGGATTTCAGTTTTTTTTTTTTTCAGTATCTGTAACTCTTTATTGAAATGATTTCTTGCTTCCTGTGTTTGGTCTTTTAACTGTTGATTGGTGCGATGATTTAATGCCTGCATTTGATCTTTCATCTCCTCTTTCAATGCCTGCATTTGCTCTTTCATCTCCTCATTTGCCTCCCTGATTGTTTTAATTATGTACATTCTGAACTCCCTTTCTGACATTTCTTCTGCTGTGCAGTCATTGGGTTTTATTGATGAAGTATCTCGGTTTGTTTGGGACATTTTCATCCCTTGTTTTCTCATATTTATCAGCTGTCAGTGGGACCCTGAGATATTG